>NW_027758452.1:0-4170 GCF_054177405.1 Leptonychotes weddellii
GAGGGGAGGGGGGTGGGAGGATGGGTTAACCTGGTGATGGGTATTGAGGAGGGCACGTTCTGCATGGAGAACTGGGTGTTATGCACAAACAATGAATCATGGAACACTACATCTAAAACTAATGATGTAATGTATGGGGATTAACATAAGAATAAAAAAAAATAATAAAATAAAACTTTCAAATATAAAAAAAAAAATTGCTGGTTATCAGTCTGTTCAAGTTTTCTACTTTTTCCTGTTTTAGTTTTGGTAATTTATATAGTTCCAGGAATTTATCCATTTCTTCCAGATTGCCTGATTTGTTGGCATATAATTTTTTATAATATTATCTTATAATTGTTTGTATTTCTGTGGTGTTGATTGTTATCTCCTCTCTCATTTGTGATTTTATTTATTTGGGTCCTTTCTCTTTTCCTTTGTTTTTTTTTTCTTTTTTAAGATTTTATTATTTCAGAGAAAGCAAAAGAGCGTGAGTATGGGAAGGCAAAGGAGAGGGACAAGCAGACTCCCTGCTGAGCTGGGAACCCGACATGGGGCTTGAATCCAGGATCCTGAGATCATGACCTGAGCCAAAATCAGATGCTCAATTGACCGAGCCACCCAAGCACCCAACTTTCTCTTCTCTTTTTGATAAATCTGGCTAGGGGTTTATAAATTTTATTAATTTTTTAAAAGAACCAGCTCCTACTTTCATTGATCTGTTTATTGTTTTTTAAATTTCTGTATCATTTATTTCTGCTCTAATCTTTATTATTTTCTTCCTTCTGATGGCTTTAGGCTTCATTTGTTGTTCTTTCTCTAGCTCCTTTAGGTGTAAGTGTAGGTTGTTCATTTGAGACTTTTCTTACCTCTTTAAGTAGGCTTGTACTGCTATATACTTCCCTCTTATGACCACTTTTGCTGCCTCTCAAAGGTTTTGGACTGTTGTGTTTTCATTTTCATTTGTTTCCTTGTATTTTTTTTTTAAGATTTTTTTTATTGGCAGAGAGAGACACAGTGAGATAGGGAACACGAGCAGGGGGAGTGGGAGAGGGAGAAGCAGGCCTCCCGCCGAGCAGGGAGCCCGATGCGGGGCTCAATCCCAGGACCCTGGGATCATGACCCGAGCCGAAGGCAGATGCTTAACCAACTGAGCCACCTAGGCGCTCGTTTCCTTGATTTTTTTATTTCTTCTTTGATTTCCTAGTTTACCCATTCATTCTTTAGTAGCATGTTCTTTTTTTTTTAATTTTATTTATTTGAGAGAGAGAGCACAAGCCGGGGGAAGGGGCAGAGGGAGAGGGAGAAGCAGACTCCCTGCTGAGCAGGGAGCCTGATGCTGGGCTTCATCCCAGGACCCTGGGATCATGACCCGAGCCAAAGGCAGACATTTAACCAGCTGAGTCTCTCAGGCACCCCTTTAGTAGCATGTGTTTAACCTCCATGTATTTGTAGTCTTTCCAAGTTCTTTCTTGTGGTTGACTTCAAGTTTCATAACATTGTGGTTAGAAACTATGCATGATATGATCTCAATCTTTTTGTACTTGTAGAAGCCTGATTTGTGACCTAGTGTGTGATCTATTCTGGAGAATGTCCCATGTGCCCTTGAAAAGAATTTGTATTCTGTTGCTTTAGGATGAAATGCTCTGAATATATCTGTTAAGTCCATCTGGTACAGTGTCATTCGAAACCATTGTTTCTTTGTTGATTTTCTGTTTAGATGATCTGTCCATTGATGTAAGGGGGGTGTTAAAGTCCCCTATTACTGTATTATTATCAATGAGTTCCTTTATGTTTGTTATTAGTTGTTTTGTATATTTCAGTGCTCCCATATCGGGGCATAAATATTTACAATTGTTAGATCTTCTTGTTGGCTAGACCCCTTTATTATGACATCGTGCCCTTCTTCATCTCTTGTTACAGTCTTTGGTTTAAAATCTAGTTTATCTGATATAAATATTGCTACTCCAACTTTTCTTTTGACTTTCTTTTGCATGATAAATGTTTCTCCAACCCCTTACTTTCGATCTGCAGCTGTCTTTAGGTGTAAAATGAGTCTCTTATAGGCAGCATATAGATGGGTGTTGTTTTTTTATCCATTCTGACACCCTATGTCTTTTGATTGGGGTGTTTAGTCCATTTCATTCTGAGTAATTATTGATAGATATGTATTTAGTGACATTTTATTATTGTTTTGTCATTGTTTCTGGAGATTTTCTCTGTTCTTCTCTAGTCTTCGCCACTTTCAGTCTTCCTTTCTGAATCAAAGAGTCCCCTTTAATATTTCTTGCAGGGATGGTTTAGTGGTCATGAACTCCTTTAGTTTTTGTTTGTCTGGGGAACTCTTTATCTCTTCTATTCTAAATGGTAGCCTTGATGGATAGAGTATCTTGGCTGCAGATTTTTCCCATTTAGCATGTGGAATATATCATGCCATTCTCTTCTGGCTTGCCAAGTTTCTGTGGAGAGATCTGCAGCTAGCCTTATGGGTCTTCCTTTGTAAGTTAAGGACTTCTTTTGTCTTGCTGCTTTTAGGATTTTTTTCTTTATCACCATATTTTGCAAATTTAACTACAATATGTCTTGGTATTGGCTTGCTTCTGTTGATTTTGATGGGAGTTGTCTGTGCCTCCTAGATTTGGATGTCTGTTTCCTTCCCCAGATTAGGGAAGTTTTCAGCTACTATTTCCTCAAATAAATCTTCTGCCCCCTTTTCTCTCTCTTCTTCTGGGACTCCTATGCTATGAATGTTATTATGTTTGATGGAGTCACTAAGTTCCTTAAGTCTATTCTCATGATCCATATAGTTCTTTCTTTTGTTCAGCTTCATTATTTTCCATTAATCTATCTTCTATATTACTTATTCATTCCTCTGATTCTTCCATCCTTCTGGTCATTATATCTGGACAGTTTTGAATCTCAGTTACTTCATTTTTCATTTCTGCCCAATTGTTTTTTAGCTCTTTGATCTCTGTGGTAAGGGTCTCCCTGATGTCTTCCATGCTTTTCTCGAGGCCAGCGAGTATCCATGTGACTGTGCTTTAAATTCTCCATCAGGCATATTATTTATATCTGTTTCGAGTAGATCTCTGGCTGTGACCTTTTCTTGTTCTTTCTTTTGGGATAAATTTCTCTGTCTTTTGGGATAAATTCCTCTGTCTTCCTCTGTACATTTTGTCTAGGTCTGTGTCTTTTCTGTGTTAGAAAATCCTGTTATATTTCCTGTTCCTGAGAGGGCAGGACTTGGTATAAGCAGGTTAGGCAGCCAGTGTTGGCTCTGTGCTGTTTACTGAAGTTTATTTATGCTGAGGGGCAGTGGAGGGAAATGGCACCAGCCAGATCCTTTGTCCCTGCAGAGGGAAGTCTGTGCTTACTGCTCTCAGGGAAGCCCTCCCAGAAGAGTGAATAATTTCCCCTTGTGCTTCCCAGGTGTTTTTCAGATCTCTGTTTTCACACTGTCTCCAGGTTGCTTGCCTGCCTGAAGCAGCACAGTGTACTTTGGGCTCTATCAGAGCCAAGCCTGCTGACTTTTATAATTGCAAACTTTAGAGATGTGCTATGGTGGGGGCCTGCATTGGTCTTCTGGGGGAGGGTCTCACTGTGTTGGGACCAATGCAGGTCTGACTGAGAAGGGCAGTCACACCAGAACACAGAGGTATGGTATTTGGAGCAAAGCAGGCTAGACAGCCAGTGTCTGGGTTACCTGCCCTCAGCAGGTGCCTATGTTGAGGGCTGAGGAAGGGAAATGGTGCCTGCTGGCTCTTTTGTCTGGCATGAGCCAAGCTACTCATGCTGTTTGACAAAGTCCAAGTATGGGGGACGATCCTGAAAACAGGAGACTCCACAGCTGGCTCCTGCTATTCTCTTTCATTTTGTTTATGGCAATCTTTGTAATTGTGGGAATATTTCTGGGCTGGCTCCTGCTATTCTTCTTCATTTTATTTATGGCAATCTTTATAATTGTGGGAATATTTCTGAGGTTTCATGATAAAGTGACTACTCATCTTAGTTACGCCTATCTAAGCAATCATAATGAAACTAATTCCACGAAGAATTAGTTTCTATAGAACAAAATAACAAGACGGTCACGCTCTGTCTAGCACCTTTCTCTTTGCATACTGTTTTTTAGTTTTAGCGAAAGCCAATAAGCAGAAATCAATAAAGGTCATGTTAATCATTACAAAGGAAAAA
>NW_027758453.1:0-299 GCF_054177405.1 Leptonychotes weddellii
ACACATATCACACGTGTGATTCCTATCCTCCATTCACAGGCTTCCCGCAGCGTCCTCACGCCGAGCATGCAAAGGCGGGGGCACAGGCCTGGCTGCCCCGGGACGGGCACAGGGCGGGGAAGAGGCGTCTGCAAACACATGAGTCTGGGAGCAGGAGGAGGAGCTGAGGACAAGAGCCTGTCCTGGCTCAGGGGTCAGCATGAGCCGGCCACGTGCCTGGGACAGGTGCACCTCTGCATGGGTGGGGGGCGTGTGGAAGCGTGTCTGGCCCCCACGGAGCCCCAGGCAGGCCAGTCCAG
>NW_027758454.1:0-299 GCF_054177405.1 Leptonychotes weddellii
TTCAGGTGTATAATTTAGTAATTCGACACTTCTATACATCACCCAGTGCTCATCATAAGTGCAGGTTTTAATCCCCATCACCTATTCAACCCATCCCCCTGTCTACCTCCCCTCTGGTAGCCATCAGTTTGTTCTCTATAGTTAAGAGTCTGTTTCTTGGTTTGCCTCTCTTTTTTTCCCCTGTGCTTGTTTTGTTTCTTAAATTTCAGATATGAGTGAAATCATATGGTATTTGTCTTTCTCTGACTTATTTCACTTGGAATAATACTCTCTAGCTCCTTCCATGTCTTTGAAAATGG
>NW_027758455.1:0-299 GCF_054177405.1 Leptonychotes weddellii
GGTTTATAACAATAAGGATTCCTCAAGAGAGGAGAATAGTAGTGGAGTAGGAGGACCCTAGGCTTATCACATCTCATGAACACCACTAGGCAACTACCACATTATCCTAAATACCCCAGAAATTGGTCTAAAGACTGATGGAACAAACTCCCCAAGTCAAAGGAGAGAAGAGGCCACATCAAAGATTGCAGATAGGGGCACCTGGGTGGCTCAGTCGGTTAAGCGTCTGCCTTCGGCTCGGGTCATGATCCCAGGGTCCTGGGATCGAGTCCTGCATCGGGCTCCCTGCTCGGCAGGGA
>NW_027758456.1:0-299 GCF_054177405.1 Leptonychotes weddellii
TGTCTAAATCACCTACAGCCAAAAGAGCATTAACTGACATGCAGTGTAATCCTCTACACTTAAAAGAATGCCATTAACAGGGATGGGGGAGGCTAAAGGAAGTGATGCAAAGAAACAGCAAGAGTTAGTTTAAATGGGATGAGCTTGAGATGTCTCAGAGAGGGCCAACTGGGCAGGTAGACATACACGTCTAGACTTTTTTTTTTTTTTTTACTTCTCAGCTGAATCTGTAATGTTTTATTTCTTTTTTTTTAATTTTTTTATTCTTATGTTAATCACCATACATTACATCATTAGTT
>NW_027758457.1:0-299 GCF_054177405.1 Leptonychotes weddellii
GTGGGGTTCTATTCTTGTGCATCGCCAGAGAACACAAGAGGAGAGACCCATCTGAGGGCAAGGGGTTCCCAAATTCCCTGCTGAGTGGGAGGTGCTTGTGGGAAGCGGGAGGAAATACGACTCTGCCTGGAGAAGCCAGAGCAGGGCCCAGCTGGGCTTCTGATACATTTCACAGAGTGGGTGCAGACCACGTGCTCCCAGAGGCCAGCTGACCTCACCCAGGGAAGCCGGCCTGCTCCATGACCTGGCATACTGGTGACCACAAAGCACAGAAGATACAACTCAGACAAAAGGGGTAT
>NW_027758458.1:0-299 GCF_054177405.1 Leptonychotes weddellii
GCAGACGCTTAACAGACTGAGCCACCCAGGCACCCCTTTTTAAAGATTTTTAAGTAATCTCTGTACCCAGTGTAGGGCTCGAACTCACAACCCTGAAATCAACAGTCATATGCTCTACCCACTGAGCTAGCCAGGTGCCTCTAAGGCCAAAAGTTTTAGCAGGTGAATGCTGTCTCCTGTGAAGAAAGGGAGAAGAGAAACAGAACATATACATATTGTAACCAACAAGAGCCTGCAGAAAACTTTATATCCTCCAAATCAGCTTTTAAGGTTTGTAAAGAGTTAAGAAGGACTGCCTG
>NW_027758459.1:0-299 GCF_054177405.1 Leptonychotes weddellii
GCATTTCAAACACCAACTAGAGGGCCTGTGACCTACGCTTGCATACGCTCTTTTGCACAAATGCAAGAATCCGTTTTGCTAACACGTGGGGGAGAAAACGCAACATGAGCATCTAGGAAAGTAGCTTACGAACAAAACGCTTCCTTCTGAGCACCTGTAATTCCCAGGCTTTCAAGAACAACCTCCCCGAAGTGCCCCCATCATGCCTTCCTCCTCCCTGGCCTCATTCTGCATCTGAATTTGTCAAGGGCTGTGAGCAAGACAGAGAAGCCGCTTGATGACCCATCGGAATCACTTTG
>NW_027758460.1:0-299 GCF_054177405.1 Leptonychotes weddellii
GGTTTATAACAATAAGGATTCCTCAAGAGAGGAGAATAGTAGTGGAGTAGGAGGACCCTAGGCTTATCACATCTCATGAACACCACTAGGCAACTACCAGATTATCCTAAATACCCCAGAAATTGGTCTAAAGACTGATGGAACAAACTCCCCAAGTCAAAGGAGAGAAGAGGCCACATCAAAGATTGCAGATAGGGGCACCTGGGTGGCTCAGTCGGTTAAGCGTCTGCCTTCGGCTCGGGTCATGATCCCAGGGTCCTGGGATCGAGTCCTGCATCGGGCTCCCTGCTCGGCAGGGA
>NW_027758461.1:0-299 GCF_054177405.1 Leptonychotes weddellii
GAGTTTCCTCAGTTTATTTTTGTAAGTTGAATTGTTGGGTCCAGGTTTAAGAAAAGGGTTCCCTGTGTTGTTTGTCAAGGGACCCATGGGCTTGTCTCCATCTTGCACATTTGAAAACAGAAGTTTAATGAATGGTAATAACGTTGATTCTACATCTTCTAGATTTCCCTCTGAGAAATAAGGCAATATGTAATTCAGCACACTAATAACATCACTTTCATCATTAAAGTCTAGCTGCTCATTCATAAAGTCTAAACTGAAGCGATTTTTATCTGAGGATGGCTTTTCTGGCTCAATTG
>NW_027758462.1:0-299 GCF_054177405.1 Leptonychotes weddellii
TGTGTGACAAAAGGAAAATTAAGAATGACTGCTGATGGAGGCGCCTGGCCGGCTCAGTCTGTAGAGCATGCAACTCATGATCTCGGGGTCGTGAGTTTAAGCCCCACACTGGGTGTAGAGCTTACTTTAAAAAAAAGAAAAGAGGGCGCCTGGGTGGCTCAGTTGGTTAAGCGACTGCCTTCGGCTCAGGTCATGATCCGGGAGTCCCTGGATCGAGTCCCGCATCGGGCTCCCTGCTCGGCAGGGAGTCTGCTTCGTCTTCTGACCCTATCCCCTCTCATGTGCTCTCTGTCTCTCTC
>NW_027758463.1:0-4170 GCF_054177405.1 Leptonychotes weddellii
TTTCTCCCCTATTTTATGTTTTTTTGTTTACTTTTAATCTTCTCTACTTCCTTTTTTATTTCTTAATCAGGATGGATATAGCTTTTTGTTTTAGTTAATTCCATTTCCCTCCTTGTTTAATATGGAAGACCTATACTATTTATATGCCTTTAGTGGTTATCTTTAATTTTTTATCACATATACTGTATTTCTTTTCTTTTTTTTTAAGATTTTATTTATTTATTAGAGAGAGGATGAGATAGAGAGAGCATGAGAGGGGGGAGGGTCAGAGGGAGAAGCAGACTCCCTGCTGAGCAGGGAGCCCGATGCGGGACTCAGTCCTGGGACTCCAGGATCATAACCTGAGCCGAAGGCAGTCGCCTAACCAACTGAGCCACCCAGGTGCCCTACTGTATTTCTTTTAATATAAATGCAGTTTTGTAGTTTTTATTAATTGCAGTGATGTTTGAAATATATACATATTTAATGAAAATTGACTATTTTATTAATTATTAAATGTATTAATTAATGAATGAAGGCACTCATTCAGTCCACATACAGTATTTGTTTGCATACTGCTTTGCAGAAGTCTTTTATTCCCAAGTTTTTATTTAAATTTCAGTTAACATACAGTACAACACTAGTTTCAGTTGTAGAATTTAGTGATTCATCACCCCCATATAACACCCAGAGTTCATCGCAACAAATGCCCTCCTTAATATCCATCACCTATTTAACCCATCCCCCTGCCCACCTCCCCGCCAGAAGCCATCAGCTTGTTCTATATAATTAAGAGTCTGTTTCTTGGTTTGCCTCTTTTTTTCCCCCCACTATGTTCATTTGCTTCTTAAATTCCACATATGAGGGCGCCTGGGTGGCTCAGTTGGTTAAGCGACTGCCTTCGGCTCAGGTCATGATCCTGGAGTCCCAGGATCGAGTCCTGCATCGGGCTCCTTGCTCAGCAGGGAGTCTGCTTCTCCCTCTGACCCTCCCCCCTCTCATGCTCTCTCTCTATCTCATTCTCTCTCAAATAAATAAATAAAATCTTTAAAAAAAAAATTCCACATATGAGTGAAATCATATGGTATTTTTCTTTCTCTGACTGACTTATTTTGCTCAGCATAATACACTCTAGTTCCTTCCACATCACTGCAAATGGCAAGATTTCATTCTATTTGATGGCTGAGTAATATTCCATACACACACACACACACACACACACATACACACACACCACATCTTCTTTATCCATTTATCAGTTGATGGACGTTTGGGCTGTTTCTATAATTTGGCTGTTGTTGATAAGCTGCTATAAATATCGGGTGCATGTATCCCTTTGGATCAATATTTTTGTATCTTATGGGTGAATACCTAGTAGTGCAGTTACTGGATCGTAGGGTAGTTCTATTTTTAACTTTTTGAGGAACTTCCATCGGTTTTCCCCAGTGGCTGCACCCATTTGCATTCCCACCAACAGTGCATGAGGGTTCCCCTTTCTCCACATCCTTGCCAACACCTGCTGTTGGGAAAACTGGACAGCAACATGCAAAAGAATGAAACTAGACCACTTCCTTACACCATACACAAAAATAGATTCAAAATCGATTAAAGACCTAAATGTGAGACAGGAAACCATTAAAATCCTAGAGGAAAACATAGGCAATAACCTCTTTGACATCAGCTGTAGCAGCTTCTTAGTAGGTATGTCTCCTGAGGCAAGGGAAACAAAAGCAAGAATAAGCTGTTGGGACTATATCAGAATAAAAACCTTGTGCACAGTGAAGGAAACAAACAACAAAACTAAAAAGCAACCTACAAATGGCAGAAGATATTTGCAAATGACATATCTGATAAGGGGTTAATATCCAAAATATATAAAGAACTTACCAAAATCAACACCCACAAAACAAATAATCCAGTTAAAAAATGGGCAAGAAGACATGAATAGACATTTTTCCGAAGAAGACATACAGATGGCTAACAGACACATGAAAAGATGCTCAACATCACTCATCATCAGGGAAATACAGATGAAAACTACAATGAGATATTACCTCACACCAGTCAGAATGGCTAAAATTAACAACACAGGAAAACAGAAGTCTTGAATAAATTATATGCCTCAGTCTCACACCTGGGATTTCATGACTAACCAGTTGAAAAATAGAAAGGATTGTGTCTACCTTGAAATAAATTGGAAGCTGTTGTGACAGTGAATTAAGGTTCTATAAAGAGATGAGATACTGACATCTCTTATGTCACAATATCATCATTGTCACAAAATTCTTATCAGGAGCATACCATCAGTGTATACTTTTTTTCTGTACTTTTACAAACACTACATACCTGTGATTCCTGGTGAGTTTAAATATTTCAGGAGTATTTTCTGCCTGTTTTGGTCCTTTAATCATTATCATTATTGTTTGTGTCACTTAATAAATACCTACTTAACAAAGGCTAAAGTTAATATCTCCTTTGTCCCAGAACAATATAAAAGATACATGAAGGGTCTTAAATGCTTTAACTTTGATTAGTCTTTCCCATCTATTATGTTGTCTGGTGTTTCAATTCTGTTTTCTTTTTAACCCCCAAAATGGGCATTATTTTTGTCTTATAATGACAGTGTTTGCTTATAGATTTATTCACTTGATTATCCTTTTATTTGCACACTATTCCTCCTCTGTTATACCTTCCCCCGAGATCATTTTATTTGTCATGAAATACATTAGGCAAGTCCTATTGTTAGTAAATGCTCTGTTTTTATTTTTGTTGTTGCAAAGTAACCTTTGTTTCACTTTCATTCCTGCTTGATGACTTAACTGGGTATAGAATTCTATACTGACAATTATTTTTTTCTCAGCACTCTGAAGATATTATTCCACTGTCTTCTGGCTTCTATTGTGCTCTTGAGAAGTCTGCCTTCTGTCTCATTATTGTTCCTTTTGTAAGTAATCTGTATTTTCTCTCTGGCTGCTTTTAAGATTTTCCCTTAAGATTTTAATATAATTGATTATATTGTTTTATTTCTAGAACTTTGATATTTTCTTCCTCCCCTAGATCTTACTTTTTTTTTTTTTGCTTCTGTTTAGTTCCTTTCTCATGGTTTTGACTTTATAATTTACATTTTCATATTTCAATCATTTGTATTATATATATATATGTTTCAACATTCAATAATTGTAGAGAACAGGTCTAATTCTACAGCTTCTTACATTCATGTGGGCTCCTGTGTAAATCATTTTTTTCTTCTTTTTCATTGAGAGCCTAGGCCAAGACTGAAATATTTCTTGTAATTTCCTTTGAGGTCCCATGGATTTTACCAATGTTGGTTCATGAGATTGACTTAGTGTTCTTGCGCTCTAATTGTCTAAGTTTGTTATTTTAGTTAACTATGTAAAATGACTTGGGTGTATTTCCAAATTTTTGTATGTTCAACAATTATGTATGATTGGAATTGTGTGTTCTTTAATGGCTTGGATAATCTTGCCAGTGATACCATCAATCATTGGTATCAATGGCCTTTTAGGAGCATAGACGTTGAATTCAAATTTAAAATTCTTATGTGTGTTTTTTTTTAAGATTTTATTTATTTATTTGACAGAGAGAGAGACAGCGGGAGAGGGAACACAAGTAGGGGGAGTAGGAGAGGGAGAAGCAGGCTTCCCACTGAGCATGGAGCCTGATGTGGGGCTCGATCCCAGGATCCTGGGATCATGACCTGAGCCAAAGGCAGCCACTTAACCAACTGAGCCACCCAGGTGCCCCCAAAAATTCTTATGTGGTTATTGATGTATTCTCAGATTTTCTTTCTTCGTGGATCATTTTTTATTAATTTCATCCATTTTATTTAGTTTTTCTGATTTACTGTTGAGTTACGTATAGGTTTTTCTCATAAGCACTTTTCTTGATTTTGGGGATTTATGTTATTCTTTTTCCTTTTCAGTGTTTTGGATTTGTGCCCAATCTGATTTTTTTCCCCCAACATGTCATATTTCTCAAATTTATATATCTAATCTAAATATCTCCCCAGAACCCCATACTTGTACATATACCTTCCTACTCAACATCTTCTTTACAATATCTAATAGTTCAAAACCAAACTCTTGATATTCTCTCTCAAACCTGCTCCTACTACAATGAGAAGTTCTCAGTAAATGGCATTTCTACTGTTCTGGATGCCCAGGCAAAACA
>NW_027758464.1:0-299 GCF_054177405.1 Leptonychotes weddellii
TCTGCTCCGCGGGAAGCCTGCTTCTCCCTCTCCCACTCCCCCTGCTTGTGTTCCCTCTCTCGCTGTGTCTCTCTCTGTCAAATAAATAAATAAAATCTTTAAAAAAAAAAAAGGTATCACATATCTCCTATGTGCAAGATACTATATTCAGTGCTTCTGGGGTTTACATAGAAATACATCATGGAGCATTCTCGGGGATATGCTGCAACAATGGGGACAGCGGCAGGTGGTGAGGCATACTTCCAGAGTGGCATATTCTTTGGGTATTACATGTGGGTTGTCTTCTGACCTCAGAGTAT
>NW_027758465.1:0-299 GCF_054177405.1 Leptonychotes weddellii
ATAATTTTACTGTCATATACTAAGCGTGAAGAGAAATCACATTTATTTAAGATAAAAACTCAGCTATGGTGGCAGAATTGAATTTAAAAAAATTAAAAGGGGGCGCCTGGGTGGCTCAGTTGGTTTAGCGACTGCCTTCGGCTCAGGTCATGATCCTGGAGTCCCGGGATCGAGTCCCGCATCGGGCTCCCTGCTCGGCAGGGAGTCTGCTTCTCCCTCTGACCCTCCCCCCTCTCATGTACTCGCTCTCTCTCATTCTCTCTCTCTCAAATAAATAAATAAAATCTTTAAAAAAAAAA
>NW_027758466.1:0-299 GCF_054177405.1 Leptonychotes weddellii
TAGGAGCTTTTTCTCAGGTGACTTTGTATGCGACCGTACATGCCCCAACGGACAGAATCTCAGGGAAGGATGTGCTTGATCGCTTATTCAATTTCACCACGGGACCGAATTCATCGCTATCTACTTTGCTTGACAACCAGGAATTTCTACCTGCAGGTTATTTAATATATATAGCAGCTTCTGTTTTGAATAACATGAACCCTGAATTAACTTTGCAAGCTGACAAAACCAGACTCCGGGAATACCTTGTCAACCAGACTTTCGTTCTTCCCAATAGCACTTTGGTGGAAATCAGCCAG
>NW_027758467.1:0-299 GCF_054177405.1 Leptonychotes weddellii
AGCCAAGGGGCTCGGCAAATTTTCTTGAGAAAACTTAGAAAATTTCTTAGCCAACGGGGAAAAGCCTGTGTCTCGGGCACTGTTCAGTCCTGGCTGCTGGATGGTGCCCCTAACAGGATGGGACAGGTTGGAAGGGCTAGGGAGGGAGCAATCCCTGCTGGGCCAGGGTTGGAGGTGAATTCTAGAAGAGGCAAGGTCTGAGCAGAGGTTTGAAAGGGGAGGATGGAACTTGGTGGAGAGAGAGCTAGGCTAGCATGGTTTGCCGTCTCGTGGGGCTGGGGCTCAGAGTGCAGGGGAGA
>NW_027758468.1:0-299 GCF_054177405.1 Leptonychotes weddellii
TGTATTGGTGGTTCAAATATTGAACGTCTTGGGTATTGGTTGGTCCATGGCCACCACCCTGGTCCTTCCCTCAGGATCCCAGACTTCCCTACAATCCATACATTTTGGAGTGCTTGATGCACTAATGCCTTACGGATGCAAGAGGCCTGAAGTCTATGTGTCATACAGACTGTTAAATATAAACTATATTTAGCAACTTCTAACTCCAAATAGATGGGCATTTTGGATAAAAGCTAACCAAAACTTTAAAAAATAAACCACATATTGCTCAAAAGAAAGAATAAGGAATTTCTAGGTTA
>NW_027758469.1:0-299 GCF_054177405.1 Leptonychotes weddellii
CCCAGACTGGGGAGTCATGGAAGGCTTCCAGGTGAAGGAGACACAGAATTCTGAAGAGTTCTACTGAGCTGACTATCTGAATAATGTGGAGGGAGGGGGGGCAGGAAACGAGCATTCCAGACAGAGAAACGCTATGCTCAGAGTAGGGCACTGGAAATGGAGTGCTGTGTTTGAAGAACTACACAGTTTTCCAGTTGCATGGCATTCAGCCCACGAAGGCATAGTCTGAGAGGCGAGGTTAGACCCTGAGGGGGGACTATACAAACTAGAAAGTTCTGTGGAGTTATCTTCTGATTTTT
>NW_027758470.1:0-299 GCF_054177405.1 Leptonychotes weddellii
GCATTGATGAAAGTTCTCACTGTTACATCACAAGTGAAGGAACAAATTCACGAATGTACATGTCCATCTGCATGACCATTAAAAATTTCTCCAAATTTTCCTCAGACTAAGTTCCTAAAAATGTCAGTCCACAACAACAAAAAAAGCTTATAAATCATTTTGAAAATGTATTTAATCCACTCTCCATCTTTAAATTATTATAATGGTTAGTATCTAGAATATATAAAGAACTTATACAATTCAACACCCCAAAATCAAATAATCTTATCAAAAGTGAGGCAGAAGGCCTGAAAAGCCAT
>NW_027758471.1:0-299 GCF_054177405.1 Leptonychotes weddellii
AGTGTGGAACCCGGGCAACAGGACCGCCACCCGGGAGGTGTGCAGGGTGCTGTATGCAGCATACTTCAGAGGCTCCTGAGTCCCCACCAGGTGACAGAGTGGTCCTGGTGTCTACGCAGCAACCACCTCCCCCATCCCTTCCTCACAGAATCCTGATGGCTCCAGCTCTCTGCTCCTGTGAATGGCCCTGTGTTCAGGGGATGCGGCCCCAGCCCCAGGTACCTCAGCCAACCGTGGTTGGCCCATCTCCTTGCTGGAGATTGGTTGAGGCATGAACACATGACATATTCTGGCCAATT
>NW_027758472.1:0-299 GCF_054177405.1 Leptonychotes weddellii
GCACGTGCGTGCAGATGGGGGCTGATGTTCCGCTTTCCCCTTGGGGAGGCCAGGGACACATGCTGACGCCGGGTCAGCATTTACACAGGCTGGCAGGCCATCTTTGTGCTGGACACAGCACTCTCTGCGGGGAGTCCACCTGCGTGCAGCTCTGGGCTGGGGGAGGCGCAGGGGCTGTCAGAGGCCTTCCGCTGGGGAGTGCCCAGGGGCTGGGGTCCGCGTGCTCTGCCCATGTGCGCCGGGGAGTCTGTGCTCGCTCTGACATCCTATTTGGATGTCCACAAGGGGGTTTCCGACCT
>NW_027758473.1:0-299 GCF_054177405.1 Leptonychotes weddellii
TTTTACCAAGCTGGGTAATTGTATCTAGCTGTCAGGATTCTTTATTGTGATCTGCTGACTGGTGAACTGCAGCCTCAATGGGAGGTATGCGCCTTGACACATACTCCTTGATGGGCTATGTGACATGCAGAATATAATAAATAGGAAAGAAATGGCAGGGATAGACTTAATTAATTGAAGTGGACAGAACTGTCTTCAAGCTTGTCTTTTATACCCACAAGTTCTACTTGAAAGGGAGCCTCACCTCCCAAAGCAATGCAGGTCAGTGTGCTGTGTTGCCTATTGTGTGTCATTCAATG
>NW_027758474.1:0-4170 GCF_054177405.1 Leptonychotes weddellii
TTGATGGAGCCATAGGACAGGAGGAGAGAAGTAATGAGGGCAGAGCTTCCAAGCTCAGGAAACCACGGAGAGGACCTTGACTGGTGCTCTGAGTGCAAGGTGGGGAATGTTACCCATGTTGGAGCCGGGGTGTAACAGGAACTGATTTATGTCTTAACGGCCACACTGGCTGCTATGTCGAGACCAAGCCCAGAGGCAGCGAGGCCAGGTGGGCGGCCAGGTGGGCAGCAGTAATGGCTCGGACCAAGCGGTAGCTGAGGGGGCGGTAAGAAGTTGCCACATTCCAGACACGCCTTGAGCGTAGGGCCAACAGGACTGGCCGCGTGGTGGAAGACAGAGTGGGGGCAGGATGACTTCCAGCTTTCACCTTGTGCACCTGGTTGTTACAAGGAGATCTGGCGTGTGTCAGCGTCCCGAAAATGTAAGTGTTGGTATTATGGCCACGATCTGATTTGGTCTAAGACTTGATTATCTAACTGATCCACAGCAAGGTAGAAAAAGCAATTAAGGAGAGAGAGAGAGAGAGAGAGACGCTCCTTCCTGGGAGATGTGGGATCGGGAGGGAAAGAAACAGCAGTTGAGAAGAGAAGGCTGAACAAATTCATTAAGAGGGGACACAAGAAGTCACAAAAGCCCCAGGCGCTCAGCACCAGTCAGTGGGGGACCAGCGTTCCAGCATGCCTTGGTAAGTCCTCAGGGATTGTCTTATGAAAGTTAATTTTCTTAATGCCAGTGAGTCATCCAAAAGATCAAATTCTGTTTATTGTATTCTGCTTAAAAGATCAGTAAAGTGTGTAACCCATTACAGAACAACTTCCATCTAAAATGCTCAAAATAAAATATTCGGCACTTAGAAGGATAATTCCTCAGATGCCTGGAAAAAAGGCTGCCCGCAGATTCTAGGAAGCGACATTTTATTGCACCAGCATAAATTCACCTACATTCAAAACGTGGGAGACACATTCACATCCATTATCTCCTTTGATGCTCATAAAAGCCCTAGGAGATAGATAATTATCCCTAACTTCATAGGCATAAAACTTACAGGCCCAGAAATGGGAAGTGATTTGTTTGAAGCCACACCACAGGACGGATCCAGAGCCATCGCTGGTGGTACAAGGAAAGGGCCCCTACCTCAGGGCCCCCTCGCTGGCCTATGACACCCCCACACCCACGTGCTTAGGACAGTGGCTCCCAGTGGGAAGATCAAGACCTAGAATTGAAATCCGGATCTGCCACTAACACCCGTATCATAATCTAAATAGGGGGCAGCCAAACACTTGCATGTCCATTCCAACTTGACTCAGCCCCTAATGACTTCCAGGAGTCCCGTGTTCGAGAGTTCCGTGACCAGACAGACGCAACTGGAAAGAGCCATGAGTTGGATCAGTAACGTCTGCCAGGAGCAGAAACCGGGGAGTGGAGGCATGCACAGCTCCCATCCGTCACCCTTGGGTTGTTGGACCTGTAAATTCCCTTCCTGATCTCGTGTCAGATGATTATGTCTACACAGAAATGTCTGGATCATGAATAAAGGAGAAATGGAAATTCATGAATAGAGCAGTTTTATACACATCAATCCGTTTCCACAACACCAGAGAGCCTCCACCAGAGGCTTTTTGTGCCATAAGGATATTTTCAAATATTTATACTTCACATTTGCAGAATATCCTCAACTCTGTGAGGCTCCAGGTAATATACTTTGCTTACGCTTTTATATATTTTCCAATTGCCAGTTGTAAAAATTTTATCTTAATCTTAAACTATTGCCAACAGGCCCTTGCTCGTATTTCCAGGATGTGTTACTGTTAATGGTGGAAGTAGTTTTACTGCCTAATCAGTTATCCTATAAATCCTAATTTGTTGAATAAATGACATTTTCACAGAGAAATAAAACCTTGGCCTAAAAGCAATAAATACAACCCACAGTGGGGGCAATGATGTCATTCCTACACCCAAATCTACACAGAATCATCTTCACACTGAACAACTTACTGTTGGGACTGGTTGCTATGGCCTAATTATGACGTCTCTCTTTGGATCAAGGCTCTAATAAACAGTATCGATGTGTTTGTGCGACAAAAGTCATCCTTGACCATCTCAAGAGGCAAAGGGCTAATTGGACTCTGATTCATGCCAGAAACCCTCTAATATTTATTGCTTCAAACAATAACATATCTATGAAATCAATGGGCAGCAAACAGAGGAGTCACCCTCTTTCGAGCCACAAATACATGTCAACGTGCATCCCCTACTCCATTTAACGCGCATGGTACCAATGGCAGGTGTTTTTCAAGACCTTGATCTTAAAGGTAAGGCAACAGAGGTAAGTTCACCGACTCAACAAATATTTCTGGAGCACATATTGGATGGTAGAGGTGGATTATATAACAGATTGGTTATACAGCTAGTAAGTGGTTGAGCTCAGCTCAGACCCCAGCCACCTGATTCCAGTTAGCCTGAGCTTTTTCTCTGTGCTAGCATCTCTCACACCTATCTGATGCAGCCCACCTCCATCAGACTTATCCAGGATATTTGTAATAACATATCCTTGGCCTCACTCAGACTTCCTGAATCCGAATGATGTCTTCTCAGCAGAGAAAGTTAATAAAAATCATTGCTGTATATGAAATGACGATAACACTGGATAATTTGCCTAATGTTTTCTTTTTTAGAAGCAGAAAATCACAAGTTGAGCAGGAACCTGAAAAGTCATCTGTCCAACTCCCTATCTGATAACTGAGCCCTGTCCATCCCTTCTTTGGCAGCACTGCCCAACTGGGGTGCCCGCCGCCTGCCAGGGTCTCACTTAACCCCTGTGCCCTTATAGCATCTCCGTGAAACTCCCGCTCAACAGTCTGAAGTCTTTGCTTAAACTGTAATGATCGTCGCCTGTGCATTTTTTCACTTACACGTTTGATGAGAAGGAACGCGGGTGACACGACCCCGAGCCCAAGGGCTGTGCATCCTGCTTTATGTACATCGGCGCCTTTAATCTTCACAAAACCTGCAAGAAATGTAGGTGAGTGTAATTTATTTAAGGTGAAGTTCATAACTGGTATTGCTTTCCCAGACTCTCAGTTTAACAATGCATCAGCTAAAATGTAATACTCTATTAAAGCAGCCTGAAAACAAAGGAAAAGGCAAAATTCCAAACCATCTTTGAAAACCAGAGACAGCAACAACTACTTAAAGAGGACTAATGGGATTTGTATTCACATCAAGGAAAGCTCGACCGAGATCACAAATGGCAGCAAGTATGTGTATCTCCATGCGGCCACTGGCAGGCAGTTAGGGAATGAGCAGAGCATGCCTCACGCCTGTTATATATCACCTTCCGAAGGTAAGGCAAATGGGGGAGGTCAGAATGGGCTAAATACTCCATTTGGAAAGACTTTCTTCATTTAAAAAAAAAAAATCACCAAACTTTCTAAAACCAGCATGAAAAGAACACTCAAGAAGATCACCGAAGTATTAACCTAATAAATTGGAAGAGGAGCATGGCTCTAAAAGTGATTTATTGTTAAGAAATAAAATGTGAAACACAAGGAGTTTGTAAACATGACCACATATTCCACACCCTCCTTCCTGGCCTTTTGGTGGTGCTTTTCCCTAGGAAACTCTGGACTGGCCTTGGACTCACCTTTAACCATTGAGACATTAGCAGATGACAGGCTTGCTTGGGCAACTGTGCTTGTCCCCTCTTGCTGCCCTGTGGAACCATGGGACTGCCATATGCAGAGGCCTGGGTTAGCTTAACCCAGGGCTGGAAGACCACATGTCTGAGGCCCTGCAGCATGCTTTCCAACTGCCAGACCAGTCCTAGACCATCCACATCCAGGCAAGCCAGGCGGGAGCAGAAGAACCACCCAACTAATCTACAGGAGAGTAAGAAATAATCAATGTGTTATTCTAAGTCACTAAATTCTGTGATGCTTATTTCTTTTAAGATAGCAAAAGCTAACTGATAACTTGGTTTCATCAATAATATGCAAAAGACAACACATTTTAAAAAGAACATAATATTGAATCTCAGATCTGTACCTCTGAGACAAATAATGCAAGATATGTTAAGAAAAAAAAAAAGAAGAAGAAGGTAGCGGGAGGGGAGGAATGAAGCGGGGGAAATCGGAGGGGTGGACGAGCCATGAGAGATGATGGACTCTGAAA
>NW_027758475.1:0-299 GCF_054177405.1 Leptonychotes weddellii
TTGTAGGTGTTCAGAATGGTTTGATCCCTATCCAGCTGAATTCCTGAGAGGAGACGAAATCCAGGTCTCCTACTCCTCCTCCATCTTGCTCCGCCCCCCCTTTTTATGGGACTTTGATGCCCATCTGCATGGGGGGGGTTCAATATCAAATAACAAACTATAAAAATGCTGAAGTGGGGACTCAAGTGGAATATATCCCCGGAGGCCTTCTGTTCAAGGCACAAGACCCACATGGCTCAAGGTGGCTCTGTTACCATGTGTTGGTACAGGAGACACTCCAGAAATGGAGATCACAGAGC
>NW_027758476.1:0-299 GCF_054177405.1 Leptonychotes weddellii
TTTTGTTTTTTAAAGATTTTATTTATTTATTTGAGAGAGAGATAGCGAGAGCAGGAACACAAGCAGGGGGAGTGGGAGAGGGAGAAGCAGGCTTCCCATGGAGCAGGGAGCCCGATGCGGGACTCGATCCCAGGACCCTGGGATCATGACCTGAGCCGAAGGCAGACGCGTAACGACTGAGCCACCCAGGCGCCCCCTAGAATACATTCTTAAGCCACATTTTCAGCTCTACTAAGAACTTAAAAGTCTGACATGATCAAATCACTTTATTGCTCTGAGTCTGTTTGCTCTTCTGTAAT
>NW_027758477.1:0-299 GCF_054177405.1 Leptonychotes weddellii
CATAGTCACTGTAGAAAATTACTTCCTCCAACTGGGGTGTGTATATGGAGTTTGATTGGTTTATTAAATCCTTAAGTATGGGAACCACGGGACTATTTTAGACCTCTTTTTAAAATATCTGCCGTTTAACTTACGTATAATAAAGTGCACAATTTTGAGGGCATAAATAGATGAGTCTGTACATATTTATAGACGTGGGGAACCACCAACCAGGTCAAGCCATAGAAGGATCCCTTGTGGCCTCTTGCAGTCAAACCGCCCCTAAGGGTAGCGAATATTCTGACTTCTATCACTTCAGA
>NW_027758478.1:0-299 GCF_054177405.1 Leptonychotes weddellii
GATTCTCGCATTGTGCTTCTTTCTATATTTTTGGGTACTAATGAGATTTCTGAAGATTTTTTTCCACTCTAGTTTGACTAAAAGGGGAAGAGAAAAGAAAGATAAAGTTTAGGAGCTGTGCTCTGCTTCTACATTCTACTCCATTTCAAAATTTTCCACTTCTTTAAGAGTTTTTGAAGTTGTTCCCTTAAGTTCTGCCCCTTCTCTCATTTTTTTTCAATTAGTGAAGTTTTTGCTATTTTTTCAATATTTTGTTAGTGTTGGGGGAAACATTCTATGATTCATTTCCAATCAAACAT
>NW_027758479.1:0-299 GCF_054177405.1 Leptonychotes weddellii
AAAGCTTTTTGGCAACCCTCCCCAGACCCCATGTGAATGACAGCCACAATAACACGAACATAGGAAGCAATGATTACTGCTACAGGAAAGAAGCATAATCACACAGCAAATAAACATTAACCTTTCAAATAGCAATGTATTAGTGCATGAGAGAGTGAGAAGGGCAGGGACATCACAGAAAAAGTGGGGTATTTCTCGGGCACCACAATATGGGAAAGACAGTGCAACTGCAATGACAATTATACCATCAAGAAAGCCAACAATCCAGGAAGAAACAATCATAACACAACAGATTTTCT
>NW_027758480.1:0-299 GCF_054177405.1 Leptonychotes weddellii
AAAAAAAAAATTAGAATAGGGCACCTGGGTGGCTCAGTCAGTTAAGCATCTGCCTTCCGCTCAGGTCATGATTCTAGGGTCCTGGGATCGAGCCCCACACTGGGCTTCCTGGTCAGCGGGGTGTCCACTTCTCCCTCTCCCCCTCCCCCCACGCCCTGCTGGTGCTTGAGCTCATGGGTAGTACTTGCTTGCGCACAAGTGTGCACGCTCTCTCTCTCGCAAAATAAGTATTTTTTAAAATTAGAATAAACTTGCTGTTTGCCTTATAGATATTAATTAGAGATAAAGAATATTAGTTT
>NW_027758481.1:0-299 GCF_054177405.1 Leptonychotes weddellii
ATCATGACCTGAGCCGAAGGCAGTCGCTTAACCAACTGAGCCACCCAGGCACCCAGTAATTTTTCTTTTTAGAAGGCATAATCCCTATCTATCACCACCACCTTCCCCCCAAAAGAAAAAAGAATAAAACAATCTGGCCACATACATTCAAAGTGGCAGGGATCAATTTTCAAAGGTTACTTTCACCTTATATACATACAGGGAGAAAGGCCCTCTGTAATCCCAAAGACAAGGAGTTCAGATTGGATAATTCCTTTTTTAAAAATTGGGCTATACATTTATTGTTCGTGAAAAATTTA
>NW_027758482.1:0-299 GCF_054177405.1 Leptonychotes weddellii
ACCTGGGGTCTGTGGTCTGCGGTGAAGGCCGCCCTACAGTAAGAGCACATTTCCACATTCAGCACAAGGATTTCTACTAATTACTCCTGTTGGTTGCTCAGTGGGTCCAGTTGTCCTCATGTTCAGTCTCACTGGCAAAAGCCTGACCTCTCTTGGATTTAAGGTGCAGTCGACCCTTGAACAACATGTGTTTGAGCTGCGCAGGTACACTTAAGAGGTGCTTATTTTGATAAATACAGTATAGTACTGTAAACGTATTTTCTCATGATTTTTTAAAAGATTATTTCAGAGAAGGGGAG
>NW_027758483.1:0-299 GCF_054177405.1 Leptonychotes weddellii
TAGGAGCTTTTTCTCAGGTGACTTTGTATGCGACCGTACATGCCCCAACGGACAGAATCTCAGGGAAGGATGTGCTTGATCGCTTATTCAATTTCACCACGGGACCGAATTCATCGCTATCTACTTTGCTTGACAACCAGGAATTTCTACCTGCAGGTTATTTAATATATATAGCAGCTTCTGTTTTGAATAACATGAAACCTGAATTAACTTTGCAAGCTGACAAAACCAGACTCCGGGAATACCTTGTCAACCAGACTTTCGTTCTTCCCAATAGCACTTTGGTGGAAATCAGCCAG
>NW_027758484.1:0-299 GCF_054177405.1 Leptonychotes weddellii
ATGGATGGATGGATGGATGGATGAAGGGTCTGTGAGCTAAAAATGGAAATGGAATCCATAGTATATCCAGTTATTTTTATATAGCTTGAAAATGTATCATGAAGAGGGGCGCCTGGGTGGCTCAGTCATTGAGCATCTGCCTTCGGCTCAGGTCATGGTCCCAGGGTCCTGGGATCGAGCCCCGCATCGGGCTCCCTGCTCAGCGGGAAGCCTGCTTCTCCCTCTCCTACTCCCCCTGCTTGTGTTCCCTCTCGCTGTGTTTCTCTCTGTCAAATAAATAAAATCTTTAAAAAAAAAAA
>NW_027758485.1:0-4169 GCF_054177405.1 Leptonychotes weddellii
ACCCTCCCCAATGTCTATCACCCAGCCACCCCATCTGTCCCAGCCCCACCACTCCAACAACCCTCAGTTTGTTTCCTGAGATTAAGAATTCCTCATATCAGTGAGGTCATATGATACTTGTCTTTCTCTGATTGACTTATTTCGCTCAGCATAATACCCTCCAGTTCCATCCACGTTGTTACAAATGGCAAGATTTCATTCCTTTTGATGGCTGCATAATATTCCATTGTATATATATACCACCTTCTTTATCCATTCATCCGTCAGTGGACATCTTGGCTCTTTCCATAGTTTGGCTATTGTGGACATTGCTGCTATAAACATTGGGGTGCACATACCCCTTCGGATTCCTACATTTGTATTTTGGGGGTAAATACCCAGTAGTACAATTGCTGGATCGTATGGTAGCTCTATTTTCAACTTTTTGAGGAACCTCCATACTGTTTTCCAGAGTGGTTGCACCAGCTTGCATTCCCACCAACAGTGTAGGAGGGTTCCCCTTTCTCCACATCCCCGCCAATACCTGTCATTTCCTGACTTGTTAACTTTAGCCATTCTGACTGGTGTGAGGTGGTATCTCACTGAGGTTTGATTTGGATTTCTCTGATGCCGAGTGATGTTGAGCACTTTTTCATGTGTCTGTTGGCCATTTGGATGTCTTCTTTGGAAAAATGTCTGTTCATGTGGAACCACACTCTTATTCGTCTTCTCGCCATAATTCCTCCTCCAAAAAAGAAAAAAAAAAAAAACCCGACAACTTGATATTTTTGAATTCACATGAAAACAGCATGTGGAATCTGTAAAGTACAGCATAAAATAATAAGCAAAAATTATTTACCAGAACTTAGAGTGAAAAGCTATGGGGAGGAGGGGAGGAGGTGCTAAACAGTGCAATTAGTGTTACAAAGTTACATTAACACATAAATAATTTCAGTGGCAGGTCATAGGATTCACATGCATATTTTATCAAACTGTAAGAAATAATTTTTCAATCTGACCCTGATCCTTCTGTGTACTTTGAAGTCTGCAAATCAGCAGTATGGCCTATAAGTTTAAAGAAATTTAGAAAGAATTGTGAAGTTAAAAGGCACTTTTGATGTTTGTTCTTTTTCTCCCATCACAAGGGCATTTGATACAACCAAGAAAAGTGGAAAATGTTAATGCCCAAGAAATTTCCATAGCAGGCATATTCATTTAACCCTTTATGACCACAGCCTGTCATAGGCCAAAGGTTAACATGACACCTCAGTGTTCTAATAAGGGCCTATGAACCCCCCTTCTGAATAACTCTCTCATTACTGTCAGTGAGCCTCATTCCCACCTGTCACCACAGTCAGTCCCTAACATCTCTTCCTGCCTTGTCACCCTTCATTTTACATGTGTTCCCGGCTGAATCTTTACAGTACTCCCTGCTCAGAAACTTTCAGTGGCTCCTCTTTACCTGCAAAAGGAAATTTATATTCACACTCTGATTCTCAGGGCCTTTTATAATATGGCCCAAATTACCTTGCCAGTTTACTTTCCACATCTCTTCCCCAACAACCTGGATCTTAGGTCAAACTGAACTCCTTGCTGCTCTCCACCTCCCAACTTCTCCCTTCCTTGACTTTGCTTATAGCAAACTAGATTGCGTGAATTTGAAGCCTAGTTTGACCCCTTACTAGCTGTGTGGCTTTGGGCAACCTCTCTATTCCTCAGTTCCCTCATGTGTAAAAAATGGCAACAGTATCCAAACTACAGGGATGTTATGAGGAACACTTGAGTAATAAAGCATATGCCAAGCATTTAGGACAGTACCTGGCACAGATTATTGTCAAGCATGAATGCTTTTCTCTTCCCCTCTGTGTGTTCAAACCCACCCTTCAAAATCTAGCTCAAAGGAGACTTCTCTGTGAATTCATCTCAACCTCTCTTAAGGAATGCTTGGCACTTAGCAAGCCATGAAAATTATTAGTTAAAAGAAGGAGATTTATCCCTGTCCATTCTGCATTATAAATGCCTGGTTATACAGGTCTGTATCCTCTGCTGATCTTTGAACTCCACGAGGGCAACTCTATCAGTAACCCCAACACTGGCCCTAGAGTCCTTAATAAATATCCATCATGTGAACAAGTAAATGAAAGTCGAACTCCTTTAGTATCTTATTGGCACTTACTATGTTGTTTCCCTTAGTATTATATTAATCATGCTATACTATTTATATATACAATATTAATATATTGTATTACTTAGGGTAATATCCATATATGATTTATCTTTATATCCCCAACTACCAGCATAGACTCATATATACTAGGTACTTAATTTTTTTAAAAAAGAGATAAAGAATGAAAGGGAGAGAGGGAGGAAGGAGGGAAAGAAGAGAAAGAGGGGAGGAAGGGAGGAGGAAATATATCAAACACTAGTGCTAATGTATTGCATCAAGAATTTCCCTTTTGCTGATTCCCACTGTCAGAGTGCTTCTATCCAGACCAGTAGAAAATTCACTATGCCATAAAAATTAACTTTGTTATGCAAGATTTCTCCAGATTCTAAAAGCATGTGCCAGCCACATTGCCAAGGATTTTTTTTTTTTTTTTTACAAACTTCTCTATCCCTATTTAATGTCTCCTTATAAAAAGAATACAGGAGGCAGGGGGTAGGTCACCATCAAGCAACAGAACTGTCAAAGAGTTTTTTCTGTTCCTTTTCCTTACAGAAAGTCCTTATGGTTTGTGTCAGTCCCACAGCTGAAACTTAAAGCCATTCCCCACTGTGAAATTCAAGCATCCTGCTCACTCTTTCCTCTGGAATGCTTGTGGGTGTCAGCTGAGCAAGACTGTTCTGGAGTCTCCAGAGCTCAGTAAAGATTGTGCCAACCAACAAGGAGAAGGGCTTTGAGGGAAGGCTCCACAGCTCTACTCTGCCCAAAATCCCTCTCCCTGCACAGATGACCCTTTGATGTTGATCTCCCTTCTGGTCACTATCACCAAGTCACAAGAGAGAGGCTGAGAATATATCCAAAAGCTTCCAAGCAGAGTTCTCAGATCACAATCTCCTTGGGGACTCTAAGAACAGTTATTCCTATCTGACATAGCCAAGAGGCTGTATAAGGAAGGCAAGAAGAAATATGTTGCTTGCTTCAGCATTAGTACCTAATCCGTAGCCAGGGCATTATAAGGAAAAGTGGTAGAAACGTTCAAGAAAATTTCCGCAATGAAATGGCCAGATGGGGAGCACTATAGAGGTAACACATATAGAATATGGGAGCCAGGCTGACCTGGACACAAACCCAGCTCTACCTCTGGCCTCTGGACTCTGGCCTCTGGCCTCTGGCATTCTACCTAAACTTCATGAGTCTCTGCTGGTTATAATGATTTAATAAAATAATGTTTATAGTATGCCTAGCACATAGTAAACAGTCAACAAATGGTAGCTACCAATGAGAAATCAATGTAAAACAATGATTCTTGGAAGATGGCTGTCCACAAGCCAGGAAATTATGTCCTTGACAATGAGGATTTGCTGTTATCATTTATTTTGCCCATATTTAAGTAGGTTATTTTGACACTGATCGAACATTTAATTGAGTGAACTAATATATAAAATTTCTGAACAGAACATAGTACATAAATTCAAATAAGGTCTAATATTTAAATGGGTATTTTCAAAGACTACATATGTATCTTATTTTATGGAAAAATTATTTTTTATAAAGTGATCTTTAAAATACTTTCTTACTAATTTCTAATTGTTCTCTATTGTAAATGTAGGAAGTAGGAGAAATAATATGCCAGCCTGAATTTTTTTTTTTTGTCTGAGGCCATTAAAATGCTGATTTTTGAAATCCAACAATTGAACACTAGCTGATGATACTAGTCACCTCTTGACAGTTCACATTTCCCATGCAGCAGCAACCTGAGCATCTTTTTGTTTGTTTGTTTTTATTATTAACATATAATGTATTAATTGTTTCAGGGGTACAGGTCTGTGATTCATCAGTCTTACACAATACACAGCACTCACCACAACACATACGCTCCCCAGTGTCCATCACCCAGACACCCCATCCCTCCCAACCCCCTCCACTCCAGCAACCCTCAGTTTGTTTCCTGAGATTAAGAGTCTCCTATGGTTTGTCTCCCTCTTTGGTTTCGTCTTGTTTCATTTTTCCCTCCCTTGCCCTATGA
>NW_027758486.1:0-299 GCF_054177405.1 Leptonychotes weddellii
TGGGATCGAGTTCCGCATCGGGCTCCCTGCTCCTTGGGGAGCCTGCTTCTCCCTCTGCCTCTCTCTCTCTCTCTCTCTCTGTCTCTCATGAATAAATAAATAAAATCTTTAAAAAAAAAAAACTGCATAGAAAAAAGATACTACAGAGGAAAAGAAGACCTAAATAAATGGAAGTATATACTATTGTTCATGGGTTGGAAGATTCAGTATTTTTAAGATGTTAGATTTCTTGAATTGACCTATAGGTTTAGTGAAATCACAGTAAAAATCCCAGCAGGTTTTTTTTCTCTTTGGTTGAA
>NW_027758487.1:0-299 GCF_054177405.1 Leptonychotes weddellii
TGACCACCCAATCTATTGAGGTCTAAGGGGTCTCCAGGTTTTCACTTCTCAGTACTTACACTTCGTCCTGTCCTCAGGGATCCAGCACAAAGAAAGCCAGTATTCGAGCCCACAGTAGATCAGTGTAGGAACGGCTCAGGATTATACCAAGACATTTCTAAAACTTGACATGTCTTTGCTTTTGTAAAAGATTACTTTTGCAACAGCTGTGTATAAAAGCGTTTATTTTCAGCCCCTCTGCTAGGAGTACAGCAGTCGGGGCTGGGACTTGATGTAATGCCTGTAGTTGCTGACTCTAC
>NW_027758488.1:0-299 GCF_054177405.1 Leptonychotes weddellii
GAGGCCCATGGCTTAATCGTTGGACACTCCAAAGAAGTATGGGGTAGAATTTACTGCCAGACCATTTATACTCCACCTTGAATATGACCCATCATGGTGAGTAAATTGTCCAGCTGGTCACTCCTTGCTAAATTCCTTGAAACACAAGTCTAACAGATGTCCTGTGCACAGTTTCTTCCTTCTCATGGCAGAAAGCAAGAAAAAAAATCTTTGAGAGAGGCAATCAGAAAAAGACAGTAGAATTTGACCTTCATTCAGGAGCCCCTCTAAGAACAAAGGGAGACACCTTTCCAGTGAAC
>NW_027758489.1:0-299 GCF_054177405.1 Leptonychotes weddellii
GTGGGGTTCTATTCTTGTGCATCGCCAGAGAACACAAGAGGAGAGACCCATCTGAAGGCAAGGGGTTCCCAAACTCCCTGCTGAGTGGGAGGTGCTTGTAGGAAGCGGGAGGAAATACGACTCTGCCTGGAGAAGCCAGAGCAGGGCCCAGCTGGGCTTCTGATACATTTCACAGAGTGGGTGCAGACCACGTGCTCCCGGAGGCCAGCTGACCTCACCCAGGGAAGCCGGCCTGCTCCATGACCTGGCATCCTGGTGACCACAAAGCACAGAAGATACAACTCAGACAAAAGGGGTAT
>NW_027758490.1:0-299 GCF_054177405.1 Leptonychotes weddellii
TTCTGACTGAGCCAGCCAGGTGCTCCATTGTTTGCTAGTATTCTGTTGAGGATTTTTACATCTAAATTCATGAGCGATATTAGCCTATAGTTTTTTGTTTTTTTTTTTAAAGATCTTATTTATTTGACAGAGACAGCAAGAGAGGGAACACATGCAGGGGGTGTGGGAGTGGGAGAGGGAGAAGCAGGTTTCCCACTGAGCAGGGAGCCCGATGCAGGGCTCAATCCCAGGACCCTGGGATCATGACCTGAGCCGAAGGCAGACGCTTAACGACTGAGCCACCCAGGCGCCCCTAGCCT
>NW_027758491.1:0-299 GCF_054177405.1 Leptonychotes weddellii
GATCACAAGGAATAATTTCCAAAGCCATGATTCTGCAGCAAGGGTGGATGCTGGGGTGGTCTGAGCTGGCTGGAGGTCTTGTCAGGGCAGTGGCTATCATTCCAGGGGTGGTTTTAGTTTCCATTTGCCTGAGTTAAGAGATAAACTGGAAAGAAGGGCTTAAGGAAAAATGTGGGACAAAGGCCAGTAAGTACAAGTACGAGGTAGGCAGGAAAGATTAGGTCTTGGGGTCTAGTTGGTGATAGTTATAATCAATAACATTAAACTTACCATCTTAAACATTTTTAAGTGTACAGTTC
>NW_027758492.1:0-299 GCF_054177405.1 Leptonychotes weddellii
ACGACTCAGACTGGGACTCAGAACCTCAGGGCTCCTGCACCCCAGCTCTCCAGGCTGCAGACGGCAGGCCCAGGGACTGGTTACACTCCATGACCCCACAAGCCCATCCACCTGCTCCATCTGTCTCCCCACCAGTCCTCCACCTCCTCCCACCCATCCCCTACTGCTCCTCTCACGAACCCTGAGAACACAACACTCCCGCCTGCCCCCGTGACCCTCTCCCTGCCGTGCACGCCTTTGCCCCTGCCCCAGTCCCTCCAGTCACTTCCCTGGGCTGCCCTGTCAGCCCTGAACACGCC
>NW_027758493.1:0-299 GCF_054177405.1 Leptonychotes weddellii
TTTCACTTAGCATGAAACTCTCTAAGTCCATCCATGTTGCTGCTAATGGCAAGATTTTATTTTTTTATGGCTGAGTAATAGTCCTCTGTGTGTGTGTGTGTGTGTGTGTGTGTGTACACATCTTTTTTACCCATTCATCTATTGATGAACACTAGGTTGATATGAAATCTTGGCTATTGTGAATAATTCTGCAATAAGCGTAAGTTACATATATCTTTTTGAGTTAGTGTTTTTGTTTCTTTCACATAAATACCAAGATTTGGAAATACTTGGTCCTTTGGTATTTCTATTTTTAATTT
>NW_027758494.1:0-299 GCF_054177405.1 Leptonychotes weddellii
TAGTTCTTTTATTTCTGCAGAAAGGGTTTCTCTAATATCTTCCATGCTTTTTTCAAGCCTAGCTAGTATCTTTAAAATCATCATTTTGAACTCTAGTTCTGACATCTTACTAACGTCCATATTGATTAGGTCCCTGGCAGTCGGTACTGCTTCTTGTTCTTTTCTTTGAGGTGATTTTTTCCATCTTGTCATTTTGTCCAGAGGAGAATAGATGAATGAGAGAACAAAATGTTAACAGGGTGACAATGACCCCAGAGAAATATACACTAAACAAATCAGAAGAGACCTGAAACTGGGGG
>NW_027758495.1:0-299 GCF_054177405.1 Leptonychotes weddellii
GACATCCTCCTCTGCCGGCATCTGAGAGGGACGGCACTGCCGCGGTGACAGATGCAGCCTCTGAGCGCTGGGCCCCCATGACACAATGGCCCCTCCTGAGGACCGCGGCTCCACAGCCAGGCCCGCAGCAGGGACGCAGGCCCTGCCTCCCGTGGACCTCTCTGCTCCGCACTCTCCTCCCTTCTGTTCATCACAAACAGGCAGGAGCCAGCCTGGGTCCATCCAGCCAACTCCTAGTGGGCCTACAATCCTAGCGCTGACCCAGAAAACCTTCCTCCAGCCCCTCAAATGGCACGGAG
>NW_027758496.1:0-4169 GCF_054177405.1 Leptonychotes weddellii
CTGGAGTTTTAAATGGGACATCTAAACTACCACTCTAATCTCTACCACTCCTTATTTTTCTCACATCAAATTCATTTACTAATTTATGAAACCTTCTTGATCCTTAATTTAGGCATTTGAGTTTGCAATCTCTGGCATATGTGATCACAGGATGTTAGTACGAGAAGAGATATTAAGAGATCATCGTGTCTGACAGTCTCCTTTCTTTTTTTTTTTTTAAACATTTTTTTAAAGGTTTTATTTATTTGTCAGAGAGAGAGAGAGAACACAAGCAGGGGGAGCGGCAGACAGAGGGAGAGGGAGAAGCAGGCTCCCCGCTGAGCAGGGAGCCTGATGTGCGACTCGATCCTAGGACCCTGGGATCATGACCTGAGCTGAAGGCAGACACTTAACCGACTAAGCCACCCAGGCGTCCCTGACAGTCTCCTTTCTAAGAGATAAAAAAATTGAGGTCCAAATAACTTACATTACCTGGCCAATTTTACACAGTTAATGTGTAACAGGATTCTATTATTTGTCATTAGACCTGTTCCTCACCTAGTGTCCCTCATATTCCCCATCCAGGGCCCTCACATAGAATTTTCAGGTTCAAGTCTCTGTGCTTAAAACTCTTGCTTTATTAGGCCCTGAGGTCTGAGTTCTTTATCAGGTAAACTATGCCCTAATTCTTAAAAATGAAAAAATCTGTCCCAACCTTTCTGGTCTTATTCTTCTAGTGCTTACCTACATATATCTCACTTTTCTGGGGTGTGTGTGTGTTACCCAAAACATACCCTATGCATTCCAACCTTTTTGATTTTGTTTAGTGCTATTCTCTCCACCTAGAATATCTTTCCCCAAACTCTGCCTGACATAACTTTTTCCATCCTTTAAAAGTCTATTTGAATGCTATCTCCCCCATAAAGTGTAGTAGTTAAGAAGGTGGTTTGCATGGAACAGATTTGGTTTGAAGTCCTGGCTCTGTCCTTTACCAGCCATGTGACCCTGGACAATTAATCGAATCTCTGTAAATCTGTTTCCTCTTCTGTAAAAGGGGAGTATCATCCCCTTTTAACAAATGATCCCACTGGTTGAAAGTATTTCTATATACTGCAGGAATCCCATCTCACTTTTTACTTCAAACAGTGCCTCGACTTATAGTCATTCATATTAGTTATTTTATTACTCATCATCGCTAATTATTGATCTTACTAGTTAGTCATTATATATTGTAAACCTGCTATTATATATTATAGTTATTCTTTCATAATAGATGAGGGCAGGGACTTTGTCTTACATGTGTTTCTATTTCTCACAGTACTTAATGAGAGCTTGTAATTACTGAGTTAATAAAGAGGAGTATAACCTTTCTGAAATGTTCCTAAATTCTATAAAAACAATACATACAAATAAAAAAATAGTAATAGATGAATCTCATATTATTCCCTTATTAGAACCTTGGGGGGAATTTTTCTCAGGTTTCTATACCAAATTATACTTCTCTTACGCAACTTAAAAAAAAACTCTTACAGACCATGTGAAACTTAGAACTATGTTTTCCTTTTGTTTTAGTTGCTAGGAATATCAGAGACTAATTTGTGGTGGCACCCCTCTAGCAATTACAAACGAACTTTTGGCATGATTTTTTGGGGTATTAACACATGCTTGCCTTTATTTTGTTTGATTTTGCTTGTTTTCCAATTACCTTTTGCCTCTTCTGATCATTTTCTCCTACTATAGAATATATCTCTTTCTTAGCACGCTCAATCTTTTGTGAGATTGGTGGGGCATTGATAAATAATAGGCATCTATAAAATACATTTAAAAAACAGTTCTTACAGCTTATTAAAGCATCTAATTTCTTTGGATCTCCTACTTCACAGAGAGTTATAATCAAGTTCAAGGTGATCAGGAGAGAACTTCCCCAACTTCCTGCCTTACTTATAAAGTTATTCACATTTTTAAAAGAACAACATTGTATATGTCCTTATAAAATATACATCATGTAGGGGCACCTGGGTGGCTCAGTCGTTAAGCATCTGACTTTGGCTCAGGTCATGATCCCAGGGTCCTGGGATCCAGCCCCACATGGGCTCCCTGCTTGCAGGGAAGCCTGCTTCTCCCTCTCCCGCTCCCCCTGCTTGTGTTCCTGCTCTCGCTATCTCTCTCTCTCTGTCAAATAAATAAATAAAATCTTTAAAAAAATATACATCATGTATAATACAGATAAGCAGAAAGCAGAATACCTAAAAAACAAAAAAACCCATCATGTGGTTAAGAACCTACATATGCTGCTTTCATACCTCACTTTTCTCTTGTAACAATGTATTTTACACATCTTTCCTTATCATTGAATAGTCTTCTAAGTAATTTTTGATGGTTCAAAGCATCCCACTGATTGTGTATAAGGGTAGTCAATCAGACTGCAACTCCACATTCCCTTCCTATAAAACCTGAAGATGCTCTTACTGAAACTAATATAAGTGAACTTCTCTTATCTGCAGCCATGTTATCCATGTCTAAGAAGTATGGGTATAATATATTCCACCAGTCTTTCATTGGTGGACAAGCTGAAATGAACTCCATCCAGCTTAATATATGTGTGCAATTTTGACTATTTCCTTTTGAGAACTTCCTAGAAGTATACTTGCTTAGTCAAAGTGTATACACATTTTTTTTAAACAAGTAGCTTAAGTATTTTATTTGTTTGCAACTAAGCTTGTTAACACTATATAATGAAAATGTACAAAGAATAATGTTGCAGTTTTTGGTTAGATTTAAGTCAAAGACATTCATTAATAAGGAATCTTCGAATATGAATATTCCAGAATTTCTCTAAGCCATCTGATCAGAACAACTGTCTCTGAATATTACTTTACTTTGGAAGGTACTGGCATACACTTGAATTAAGCTCAGAATTTTTCAAAATAAGCCCTAATTAATAAAACTATTCTATATTCAAACTAAAACAATTTTAATAGAACTTTCCTTTCCAGAAACAATAATAAGGGAAACAAGGCATTTTGTAAAATGTGGTCCTGAACAAGTCACAGTAAAAAAACTTAACTTCCACCTCCTCAAAACAGAGGCTACTTTCTGTTCCACAGCCTTGGAAACAAGGTGAAGAACAATCTGTAAGCAACTTTGGGCAGGGGGTTGCCAAAACAAAGCTCAAGCAGTTGAACATGGGCACTTCTTAAAAAGAATTTGGGGGAGCCTGACCACAGGGATCCAAATTCTGTTTTTAATAACCGATACAAAGGCAAAGTGGCTCCTCCAAAGTAGCAGTGCCACCAGGGGCTGGCCCAGCCCCACGCTTACCTGTGTTGTGCTCCCAAGCAAACCCTGATGCTCCCGCTCCAGGGAGACTTTTTCTTTTTAGAGGTTCAGTGTCCAGGGAGCTCTCTGTGTGAATGAGGTGAGCACAGACTCCACATGGGTATTTTAAGGCTTGGAGTCAAAGTATTTTTCAACACGGCTAGGCAGCGTCCATGTGTCAAACGGCCCGTCTCCAGTTTGTCCTAATTCCTCACCACGCATTTGTAGACCTAGGACCACAGACCTTTGCTATGTCATCATAATCACATCTAATGTCCATCCTAACTTATGATTCATATTCTGTGCCTGGAAACAGTCCCTGTATTTAACAATAATACCTACAACATAAAACAATCCACTGTTACAACTTACATGGTCACAAAACATTAATGGTCTTCTGTAGACCAAGCAAATGTTTTTAACCATAATTGTCACGCATCAAATTCACAGCCAGAATTCCCAAAATCAAAAAAATTTGCACAATACAAATAACTTAAAATACACACACACATATACACACACTCTCACACACACTTCTTACAGAACTGTGCTTGGGGAAACTCCATTTGTTGAGGGCCACTGAGGGCATATTTTGCTAAACTGCTGCTCCAGGTATTTTTGTTTGGAAAATCTATCACAGTAGGGCACAGCTGTTTACTGGATGAGCAGAAAAGAGAGATATGCTTGTGGCAACCAGAAAGTTTTAAGGTCTTTCAAGTTGTATAAAATGGACCTGCAGAAACGTTTAAGTGTTCTCAGGATGCAAAGTTGTAGCTGAAATGTGATATCAAACCAGTTGCAAAAAGTGTACAGCAGTCATCTCTTGAGGTCAAACCTGGTACCCAGATATGCAAGAAAGCTTCGGGACACAT
>NW_027758497.1:0-299 GCF_054177405.1 Leptonychotes weddellii
CGGGGGCGGGCGAGCCATGGTCCGGGGTCCCCCCGCTGACGCTTCACCGCGAAGCCGGGCCCACGGTAGTGACGGTGGTCACCGCGGAGCAGGACCTGGCGGTGGAGACGGGCTTTGGGCAGGGTCTCTTCGCGGATGATGCTCCAGACCCAGGGGCTGCCCAGTCCACAGAGACAGAGAGACAGAGACAGAGAGAAACATAGAGAGACCAAGGGATAGAGAGACAGAGACAGAGGGAGGGAGAGACAGAGAGACAGGGAGAGAGAGGGATAAAGACAGAGAGACACAGAGAGACACAC
>NW_027758498.1:0-299 GCF_054177405.1 Leptonychotes weddellii
TTTTGTTTTTTAAAGATTTTATTTATTTATTTGAGAGAGAGATAGCGAGAGCAGGAACACAAGCAGGGGGAGTGGGAGAGGGAGAAGCAGGCTTCCCGCCGAGCAGGGAGCCCGATGCGGGACTCGATCCCAGGACCCTGGGATCATGACCTGAGCCGAAGGCAGACGCGTAACGACTGAGCCACCCAGGCGCCCCCTAGAATACATTCTTAAGCCACATTTTCAGCTCTACTAAGAACTTAAAAGTCTGACATGATCAAATCACTTTATTGCTCTGAGTCTGTTTGCTCTTCTGTAAT
>NW_027758499.1:0-299 GCF_054177405.1 Leptonychotes weddellii
CCAGGCACATCGTTCAAATATTTACTGTTAGTATCGGAAGACTGATTTCCAAATGTCGGTGAGCATTCCGGATGAATCTTAGAATAAAAACCTCTTCCACCCAAATACAAACAACATGACACCCAAGGGATTTTGTCCTGCACTTACGACTTACAGGAGTACCTACGTACATATGCCACGACAAAGATGTACTGAGACGTTCAAAGACAGGATGGAATGGCTGGTTACTGCCTATTTTAAAAGGCTGCCTGAATAAAATTCGAACACTGTCTATTGAAGAGAGCAGAGTCCACAGAGCA
>NW_027758500.1:0-299 GCF_054177405.1 Leptonychotes weddellii
TTTCAATCTGCCCTTGATACCCCATTGCCTTTTTTTTTATTTTTGATGTAGTGTTCCATGATTCATTGTTTGCATATAACACCCAGTGCTCCGTGCAGAATGTGCCCTCTTTAATACCCATCACCAGGCTAACCCATCCCCCCACTCTCCTCCCCTCTAGAACCCTCAGTTTGTTTCTCAGAGTCCATAGTCTCATAGTTCGTCTCCCCCTCTGATTCCCCCCCTTCATTCTTCCCCTCCTGCTATCTTCTTCTTTTTTTTTTTTTAACATATAATGTATTATTTGCTTCAGAGGTACA
>NW_027758501.1:0-299 GCF_054177405.1 Leptonychotes weddellii
GGGCTTTCATTTGTTCTATCGTGTCCTGCAAATGCTGAATCTCCTCGTCTTTCGCTGAAAGGAGCTGAGCGTGTTCAATATTCATCTGCTCCTGCCGGTATTGGAGCTGCTCCACTTTCTGCTTCTGCTCTTGTAAAGAATGAAGCAGTCCTATCTTCCCCTGCTGCTGGTTGTGAATGATCTTCTGTTGCTCTCTGATTTCCTCCTCGAGATCATCCTTTAACTCCTGGAGTTGAAACACCTCACACTCTAGTTCTATGATCTCGTCTAGGATTTTAGGGTCGAGCGCAGGAACAGAG
>NW_027758502.1:0-299 GCF_054177405.1 Leptonychotes weddellii
TGCATTTTTGTATGCCCATCTTCCTAAGGCTGTACATTTAGTTTTTGTATTCTCGGCCATTTGGCCATTGGATTCTGCTAAAGCTGTCTAAGAGCTGCCCGCTTCCAGGCACCGTATTCTTCTGCCTTGACATTCCCTCCAGTACCTTCAATCGGATCCGTAAAAGTGATGTCAACTCAGAATAATGTTTTTTCGGGCACCTGGGTGGCTCAGTTGGTTAAGCGTCTGCCTTCGGCTCAGGTCATGATCTCGGGGTCCTGGGATTGAGCCCGGCATCGGGCTCCCTGCTCAGCAGGGAG
>NW_027758503.1:0-299 GCF_054177405.1 Leptonychotes weddellii
CTCTCTCTCTCTCTCAAATAAATAAATCTTGAACTAAACATGACTGGCCATTTCACTGGGGGAGGGGGGAGTTCCCTTTTAATGCTCATTTGTTACTTATCCATTCATTAAGTAGCCAAAATTTGATAAGTCTTTAAGAATATTTTTTAACCATGTAAAATCTAGCCATATTTTTTTTTCCAATAAAAAGAGCCACTGCTCATTTATTTTTGCAACAGACCTTCTAGCCTGATTCTTGGGCAAACCAAGGATCTTTTATATCAGATGAGGATATCTTCTCTCTCGAGGAGTTTACAGTC
>NW_027758504.1:0-299 GCF_054177405.1 Leptonychotes weddellii
CTTTGAACTTTAAGTACTACATATTTTTAAATTTGATTTGATGAATATGTTGTCAAAAAATGTTGAAGGTGGGGGGCGCCTGGGTGGCTCAGATGGTTAAGCGACTGCCTTCGGCTCAGGTCATGATCCTGGAGTCCTGGGATCGAGTCCTGCATCGGGCTACCTGCTCAGCGGGGAGTCTGCTTCTCCCTCTTCCGCTCCCCACTCTTGTGCTCTTTCTCTCTCTCACTCTCTCTCTCAAATAAATAAGTAAAATCTTAAAAAAAAAAAAAAGCCATCTATGAAAAACCTACAGCGAA
>NW_027758505.1:0-299 GCF_054177405.1 Leptonychotes weddellii
AGCAATTTTCAAACTTTAAGAACATTTCATATCTGTGACAAAATTTTTTGAACATGTACCTTAAGTATATGCAATTTATTTATAAAGTACATATATACTATTATACCAATATGTAAATACCAAAAGTAGCATTTTGAAAAGAAAATTAAAATGCAATATGTACATATATACATAATTATATACATGTAATATACATATACTATTTTCTGTTCACTCCTCAATGAATCCTCATGTGTCCCTTCTGAAATGAGCACACCTCACTAAACAGCCTGAGCCTTGAGTCTGGATTTTCCCTATAA
>NW_027758506.1:0-299 GCF_054177405.1 Leptonychotes weddellii
TTCTCCACCACCGACCTCCTCAACTGGAAATATCCTACTCTGAGAAAACATAGGCCGTGGTAAACCTCATAGAATCCCTCTTCCAGACTCATTGGCCAACCTGGGAAGACTGCCAACAGTTACTCCGCACCCTGTTTAACACAGAGGAAAGGAGGAGAATAATGAAAGGTACATGGCAGTACCTGGAAGAGCACGCACCAGCGGGAGTCACCGACTCCCTCCAAACACCAAACACCAAACACCTCCTTTGTGGCTCAGGCCACCCCAGACATCAGAAAAAACTTCAGAAACTAGAGGGT
>NW_027758507.1:0-4169 GCF_054177405.1 Leptonychotes weddellii
CGCCTGGGTGGCTCAGTTGGTTAAGCGACTGCCTTCGGCTCAGGTCATGATCCTGGAGTCCCGGGATCGAGTCCCGCATCGGGCTCCCTGCTCGGCGGGGAGTCTGCTTCTCCCTCTGACCCTCCCCCCTCTCATGTGCTTTCTCTCTCTCATTCTCTCTCTCTCAAATAAATAAATAAAATCTTTAAAAAAAAAAAAAGAATAGAAAAGTAAGTAAATAAATAAATAAATAAAATGGTTAAAATGGTAACTTTATGTTATATATCTTTTACTACAATACCAGAAAAAATGGATAATTAAAAAAATATTAGAAATCATATAAACCTCCAAACTGAGTTATGGTGAATAATAATCATACTTTCATATATATATTTATATTGTCATTGATACTGCCTTTCTTTTTTTTTTAATGTTTGCTTCAGGTCATTTTCTTTTTTATTTGCAATTCATTAATAACCACATAAAAAGTTAAAACAAAATCCTAATCACCGCATAAAAGTTATTTACTGAGCTCGTAGTCCAAGATGGTGGAGGAGTAGGAGACCTAAATTTCATTGGGCCCCAGGAACTCAGCTAGATAGTTATCAAAACATTCTGAACACCTAAAATTCAACTGGAGAACGAACAGAAAAGCGACCATTTTCTGCAAGGTATGACAACGTACAGAGAAGCGAATCAGAGGTGATATATGGGAAGACAGACTTCAGGGAGAGGGAGCCTTGGTCAGCTGGCTACTGGCAAGTGATAGAGAAGCGGAGCACAAAATTGGAATTTTTAGAAGACGGCTCTGGTGAGGGACGTCGCTCTGGTGGCAAAGTGGTGGGGAACGGTGTGGAACCCTCGCTGGGACAGTGTGGTCTCAGGACCCTCAGGGCCACAGGAAGACCGGGGCTGTCTTGAGTGTGGCAGAGCTCACAGGTATTAGAGCAGGGAAGCCAGCTGCAAAGAGAGAGCCCAGTAATGGGCTCTCAGCTTCGGGTTGCCATAAACCGTGATCCTCAGCACAGTTGGCCCATGGCTCTATAGCAGGAGCCTAACAAGCAGCAGAACCAGGGAGGGTCCCCTTCCTCCCCCAGGAAGAGTGGTGCCAGAACGCACCACAGGAGTCTGCTGGGTTTGGAAACTCCAAACAGGGTCACGTGCCAGAGACAGAAACATGCAGTCACAGGCCAGGTGAGCACGGTGTGTGAATAGAGACCAGGGAGAGAGGAGTGACCGACTACTTTTCTCTGAGGACACACTGTGGAGTGGGGCCCCAAGCTCTCGGCTCCTCCGGGGCCAGAGATTCAGAGGCCAGCATTTTTATTCTCATCCTCTAAAGCTGCGCAGCAAGCCTTCAGGGAACAAAAGCCACAGAGCAAACAGGAGCAGATTACTTAGCCTGGCCCCTGGCAAGGGCAGTGCAACTCCGTCTCTGGCAAAGACATTTGAGAATCACTGCAACAGGCCCTCCCCCAGAAGATCAGCAAGAACATCCAGCCAAGACCAAGTTTACCAATCACCTAGAACTGCAAAATTCCAACGCAAGGGGAATATAGCAAATAGAATTCATAGATTTTTTTCTCATGATTCTTTAGATTTTTGACTTTGATTTTTTAGATTTTCTTTAGTTTTTTCTTTTCCTTTTTTTGAATTCTTTTTTTCAACCGTCTTATTAATTCCTTTTTTAAAATCTTTTTTAATTTTCATTTTTACAGTCATATTCTATCCCTTCATTGTATTTAACCTTATTTTTTGTATATACATAAGTTTTTCTTTCTTTAAAATTTTGAGATGCAGTTTCTCCTAAGAGACCAAAATATATGCAAAATCGAGTGTATGGCACTGTTCTATTCAACCACCTGATCACATTTTTTTTTTTAAATATTTTCTTCTTTCTTTTTTCAACCAACTTATTTTTTAAAATCTTTTAAAAATTTTCATTTTTACACTTATGTTCCATCTCTTCATTATATTTACATTATTTTTGCATATATGTAAGTTTTTCTTTCTTTAAGATTTTGGGATGCAGTTTCTTCTAACAGACTAAAATACACCTAAAATCTAGTGTGTGGTACTGTGCTATTCACCAGCCTGATCATTTTTTTTTTCTCTCTCTCTCTCTCTCTTTTTCTTTCCCCCCAGTTTTGGGTCTCTTCTGGTTTCCTTAGTGTATATTTCCCTGCGATTGTTGTTACCCTTTTAGCATTTTGTTCTATCGTTCATCTATTCTTCTCTCGACAAAATAACAAAATGGAAAAACACCTTAAAAAATAGAACAAGAGGCAGTACCAACTGCCAGGGACCTACTCAATACAAATATTAGTAAGATGTAGGAACTAGACTTCAAAATAATGATTATAAAAATACTAGCTGGGCATGAAAAAAGCATAAAAGACGCTAGAGAATCCCTTTCTGGAGAAATGAAATCTAACCAAGTCAAAATAAAAAGGCTATTAATGAAGTGTAATCACAAATGAAGGCTCTAACTGCTAGGATAAATGAGACAGACTAGAAAATTAGTGATATAGAAGACCAAATGATGGAGAATAAAGAAGCTGAGAAAAAGAGAGATAAACAACTACTGGATCATGAAGGGAGAATTCAAGAGATAAGTAATACCATGAAGCAAAACAATATTAGAATAACTAGGATCCCAGAAGAAGGAGAGAGAGGGACAGAAGGTATATTGGAGCAAATTAGAGCAAATAACTTCCCTTATTTGGGGAAGGAAACAAGCATCAAAATCCAGGAGGCAGAGAGAACCCTCCTCAAAATCAATAAAAATAGGTCAACACCCTGACATCTAATAGTAAAACTTAAAAATCTCAGAGACAAAAGAAAATCCTGGGGCACCTGGGTGGCTCAGTCGTTAAGCGTTTGCCTTCAGCTCTGGTCATGATCCCAGAGTCCTGGGATCGAGTCACGCATCGGGCTCCCTGCTCCACGGGAAGCCTGCTTCCCCCTCTCCCACTCCCCCTGCTTATATTCCTGCTCTCGCTGTGTCTCTCTCTGTCAAATAAATAAATAAAATCTTAAAAAAAAAAAAAAAATCCTGAAAGGAGCTCAGGACAAGAGGTCTGTAACCTACAATGGTAGAAATATAAGACTGGCAGAAGACCCATCCACAGAGAACTGGCGGGCCAGAAAGGACTGGCATGAAATATTCAGGGTACTAAATGATAAAAATATGCAGCCAAGAATACTTTATCCAGCTAGGCTGTCATTGAAAATAGAAGGAGAGATATAAAGCTTCCAGGACAAACAAAAACTAAGAGAATTTGCGATCACCAAACCAGCCCTACAAGAAATATTGAAAGGGGTCCTGTAAGCAAGGAGAGAGCCCCAAAGTAACACAGACCAGAAAGGAAGAGAGACAATATACAATAACAGTCACCTTACAGGCAATACAATGGCACTAAATTCATATCTTTCCACAGTTACCCTGAATATAAATGGGCTCAATGCCCCAATCAAAAGACACAGGGTATCACATTGGATTAAAAAAAAAAAAAGACCCATCAAGATGCTGTCTGCAACAGACTCGTTTTAGACCCAAAGACCCTCCAGACTGAAAGTGAGGTGGTGGTAAAACATTTATAATGCTAATGGATATCAAAAGAATGCTCAGATGGCAATCCTTATATCAGACAAATTAGATTTTAAACCAAAGACTGTAATAAGAGATGAGGAAGGACACCATATCATACTTAGAGGGTCTATCCAACAAGAAGATCTAACAATTGTAAATATTTATAGCCCTAACATGGGAGCAGCCAATTATATAAGCCAATTAATAACAAAATCAAAGAAAAACATTGACAATAAAACAATGATTGTATTAGTGGGCCTTTAAAACCCCCCTCACTGAAATAGACAGATCATCTAAGCAGAAGATCAAGATGGAAATAAGGGCTTTGAATGACACATTGAACCAAATGGACTTCACAGATATATTCAGAACATTCCATCCCAAAGCTACAGAATACACATTCTTATCTAGTGCACATGGAACATTCTCCAGTATAGATCACATCCTGGGTCACAAATCAGGTCTCAGCTGGTACCAAAGGATTGGGATTATTGCCTGCATATTTTCAGACCACAGTGCTTTGAAACTCAAACTCAGTAACAAGAGGAAAGATGGAAAGAACTCAAATACATGGAGGCTAAAGAGCATCCTACTAAAG
>NW_027758508.1:0-299 GCF_054177405.1 Leptonychotes weddellii
CTCCGGGCCTGATAGTGGCTGTTCTTATATTCTTTCATAAGATGGCTCGGGGGCCTTATGTCAAGAAAGTTATGTCTTTTTTCCAGGGACACTTAACTCCTTCTGTTAACAGTTTTACATTAAATAATTATATAAATAAAGTAAAATAGAGTAGAGAAAAAAATCCCTTGCCACATCAGACTTAACATTTTGGTGGGAGTCTGGTATATAATAAAAAGTAAATATTTGGTCTTTGTTTCCATTTCTTGGCATGAAGCTCCTGAAACCCTTGGAATTTCCTATGTGATAGGAGTGTCTTA
>NW_027758509.1:0-299 GCF_054177405.1 Leptonychotes weddellii
TATAGGTGGAAAAAAATAGAAGACAGGAACATGTTTATAGGTTATAAAAAATACTTCAGCTTTGGGGTGCCTTGGTGGCTCAGTTGGTTGAGCGTCCAACTTTTTTTTAAATTTTATTTATTTATTTGACAGAGAGATGGAGAGAGAGCACAAGTAGGCAGAGAGGCAGGCAGAGGGAGAGGGAGAAGCAGGCTCTCCGCTGAGCAGGGAGCCCGATGTGGGGCTTGATCCCAGGACCCTGGGATCATGACCGAAGGCAGCCGCTCAACCGACTAAGCCACCCAGGTGCCCCAAGCATC
>NW_027758510.1:0-299 GCF_054177405.1 Leptonychotes weddellii
AGAAATTGTAACAACAGCTTTTTTTTGGAATTTGTAGTGGACAGGGGAAATTAAAATAAGGAGGATTGGGTAAAAGATGTGTGATAACTTAGGGTCTTAGGGTTTCCTAGATGTACTTTCTTCTTCATACTCTGATGATGCCCCTCCTCAATCCTGATTGAAGACTGGAGAATTATTTTCTGCAAAAATGAAGGACTGAGTAACAATATTGACTAATACATGTTAAATGTTGAAGACTGACATCAAAAGGAATGAGATCTTGCCATTTGCAACGACGTGGATGGAACTGGAAGGTATTA
>NW_027758511.1:0-299 GCF_054177405.1 Leptonychotes weddellii
CAGAGTGTGCAAAAACAATGGCACTTAAAGCCGTGCATTGAAAGATGCGTGTTTATCATGCACTAGGTGTTTGTTTTAAAAGTGATTCTTGGGTTAGAAAACATTTGTTAATTCATGGTGTGCACAGCAATGAAGTTGGTTGTGATACTAAATTAAAAATTCCAAGTTGGAGAACCATTAAGCCTTTTAAAGAACACACATCAACAAAAAGACCTCTTGTAGTGGACATTTCTAGGCCTGTTTGTATGTGTGTGTGTGTTTCAGCATGACAGGAAGCAACTGTTGGCATTGTCAGTGGG
>NW_027758512.1:0-299 GCF_054177405.1 Leptonychotes weddellii
CGAGCTCAGCGACCGTCTGTAATGCGCTTCAGCAGATGGGCACCACATTTAAGCAGTGGAAGAAATTTTTTAAAAGATACCTATGAACACTTTGCTCTATCTCTGGAAATATTACACCGGCCCACGAACGGGAGAACTGGCTTGGCCCAAGACACTTGCAAGCCCGGATTTTCAGGGATGAATTGCAGGAGCTCCAGCTTCCCACGGCACGTGCCCGGTCTGGATCAGCCGGTTTTCGAGATTTCATTTGAGAAAACTGAAGTGAGGCAATGCCTTGCCCGTTAAAATGAATTCTCAAG
>NW_027758513.1:0-299 GCF_054177405.1 Leptonychotes weddellii
CTCTTCTGACAGTTGGGACCCTGAATGGCATCTGGGACCTGCCTCGCTTCCCTGGCTGGTCAGGCTCAGCTTGCAACCACGCACCCCGCGCCTGGCTCCTGGAGCTCACACCTTGTGGGGCATTTTTGACTATTAGATGCTGCTCCAGAAAAGGCTGTTCTCTGGATAGAAGATTAGGAGAAAAAGGATGGGGGGGGGGCGTTACACAAAACCCATTTAGAACCAGGGATTTCATCCCGACCAGTTCCGGAACAGGATGATCTTTCTGGTACAGGTGCAAGAAAACATTTTTCTATGAG
>NW_027758514.1:0-299 GCF_054177405.1 Leptonychotes weddellii
TTTACCCAGCAACGAACCCGGCGCTTTATTCGCGTTTCTTTACTTCTAGTAGCTCTTTTGGTCCTGACTGCAGTCTCCACTCGGTAGATAAGGAAACCGAGCCTGGGGAGGGCCAGGGGCTTGCCCGGATCCCTAAGTGAGGGAAGGGCAGAGTTGGCATTTGAACCCAGGTTGGCCTGACCTCACCTGTGCCCTTGGCCTGTTCTCAGGTTCTCTGTGGCCTCCCAAGACAGTGAAGGAACAAACAAGTGAAGGAAGGGCAGGTGAGGCTAAAGTGGGTGTCAGGCGCTTAGCAGATG
>NW_027758515.1:0-299 GCF_054177405.1 Leptonychotes weddellii
ATATAGACATTAAGTGAATAGGATTCCTGGCTCAAGAGAACTTTCGTCTGTCCGTTCAGGGAAATGCAGCTGTAATCCATGATGTCCACGGGGGATGACCGGCAGGGTTATTCTTTCCTTCCTTCAGGGTCTTTGAGTCCACCCCCTCCCCCCCACTTCCTCTTTCCCCTTTGCTGCCACGGCTCCGAGGGTGGCATCGCTCCTTCTTGGTAGAGCTGACCCGCTCACCAAGGCAGGAGCGTCCCTCTGGCCACAGCCGGTGCCGTGAGCTGGCAAGTTCCAGAACCGCGCTGGGGGCA
>NW_027758516.1:0-299 GCF_054177405.1 Leptonychotes weddellii
CACTACATCTAAAACTAATGATGTAATGTATGGAGATTAACATAACAATAAAAAAATTTTAAAAAATAATAATAATCAGGTCAACTGTAGATAAATCAATTGAGATTATCCAGTCTTAAGATTTTCCAGGAGCAGAGAGAAGAATGAAAAAAAATAAACAGAGCTCACAGAACTGTGGGAAACCATCAAATATATGAACACATACAATGGGAGTCCCAAGAGGAGAGAAAAAGAGGCAGAAATAATAAAGAAATAAAACTTCCCAAACTTGGTGAAAAACATTAACCTACACATTCAAG
>NW_027758517.1:0-299 GCF_054177405.1 Leptonychotes weddellii
GGGCGCCTGGGTGGCTCAGTTGGTTTAGCGACTGCCTTCGGCTCAGGTCATGATCCTGGAGTCCCGGGATCGAGTCCCGCATCGGGCTCCCTGCTCGGCGGGGAGTCTGCTTCTCCCTCTGACCCTCCCCCCTCTCATGTACTCGCTCTCTCTCATTCTCTCTCTCTCAAATAAATAAATAAAATCTTTAAAAAAAAAAAATTAAAAGGGTTTGCAGATTATATCCACTGTGCATAGTCCATTTGAACAAGCTCAATCCTGGATTATTAACATGAGAGTCACTGAATGATCATATTGCT
>NW_027758518.1:0-4169 GCF_054177405.1 Leptonychotes weddellii
GGGGGGGGGGCGGGTCTGCTCTCGTCTGCCCCACCCCCCAGGGAGGAGGGGCGAAGGCGGGGTCAGCTCTCGTCTGCCCCCGCCCCGGAGGAGGGGGAAGCTAGGGGTCAGCTCTCATGTGCACCCCCCAGGGAGGAGGGGGTCGGCGGGGGGGGGAGCGGGTCTGCTCTCGTCTGCCCCACCCCCCAGGGAGGAGGGGCGAAGGCGGGGTCAGCTCTCATGTGCAACCCCCCCCACGCAGGACGGGGACAGCGGGGGTGGGGCGCTGCCTGCCTGCAGCCCGGGGGCGCCTCCCCCCGGAGCCCCGCGGCGCCCCCCGGGGAGGGTCTGCGCCAGCACCCACCTTCACTGCAGCGGGGCCACGGGCGCGCCCGAGCAGTGGAAGTGCACGTTCTGCCACTTGCCGTCGCGGCGGTGCCACACGCGCGTCTCCTCGGACTGGCTGGTGCGGGGCCGGCCCTGCCCGTCGATGTACTGCGTCAGGCGGATGTAGGCGATGCACGCGGCGTCCTCCCCGATGACGTGCACGTGCGGGTTCAGGATGGTCGTGTGGATGGGCTTGCTGTTCTTGGCGAGCACTGCGGGCAGGGGCAGAGGCGGGGGCTCGCGGGGCGCCCCCGGAACCTCCGCTCCCGGCAGCGCACGGGGGGCGGGGAGGGGGGCTGGGGTGGCCTGGAGGTCTTGGGAGCCCTGCGTTGCTGTCGGGGGCGCGCCGCCCACGCCCTGCACCGGCCCCCCGACTCACGGTTCTCGAAGTAGAATCTGTGGAAGTCCATCCCTTCGACCAAATTGCCCAGAGCTTCAGGCTCGAACGAGGTCAGGCCTGGGTCACAGATTTTCCTGGGGGGCATACCCAGGTGAGGAGCGGCCCCTGCCGCGGCCCGCCCCTCCCTTCACCGCAGGGAAGCCCCCACCGCCCACCCCAGGCCTCCCGGGACCCAGCCCAGATGCCCCGCTCACGCGTAGGCCTCGAAGTCCCCGTTGTTGACGGCCTCGATGAGCTGCTCGGTGATCTTGATGACCTCCTGCTTCCGCGCTGCAGGGACACAGCCGCCCAGTGACCGAGGACCACCCCAAGCGGCCCTGCAGAGGGCCTAGGGCAGAGCGTCCCCAGCCCCCACCCGCCTCTCCTCCCCAGGAGGGACCCGCGCCCAATCGGTCCAGCTCACATGGCTCCCTCCAAGGTCACCCACAGCCCCCACGTTTCCAAGTCCACCAAGCCGTGTCTTACATAGAAGGTCTGGAGAACGCAGAAAGGGAAGCAAAGCCCGCCGTGTGGCCCCCCAGTCCCTCCGGCCGTGTCCCCTGGGACTGGCCCTCCTGGCTCCTGCCCACCTGGATTCGGCTCACAAGCCCTTTGCGAATGCAACACGTCTTTAGAAACATCTAGTAACGAACTATAGAAATGATCCCTGTAAGGGCCGGCTGTGAAGCAGTGAGGGGACGGGGTCTGCAGGGTGAGGACTGGGAGCAAAGACCAGGGAGTAGGGCCAGAGGGGCCCGAGGAGGAGGACGCGGAGTCTCTCCCTGGAAGCCCACGGACAGCCGGCTGGCCTCGCACCTGCTCCAGTCTCCACCTGCGTGCAGTCCTGGGCCTGGGTGCCAGCTCCCCCCCGCCCCCCGGGCATCACCAGCCCACCTCACACCCTCCGTCCCAGGGCTCTGGGCTCCTGCCCGCTTGGCCTCTGCACCGGGACAGGCCTGGCCCCAGGGTGCTGGCCTGGGGTCCCTGTTGTCTCTTGAGTCACAACTTATTTCAGAGAATAACATAGCCCCATACCCTGCGGATTCAAACCTGGACCACTTTCATTGCCGCTGAGACTTTTTTAAAGAAATAGGCCCTTCCAGATACAGCTGTGAATGCCCGTGTCCCCCTAAATCTCGTTCTTCACTCCCCCTCCCCAGAGAAGGACTGTCCTCAGGTGGGTGCTTAGCCGCTTCCGCGCAGAAGTGTGCACCCTCGAATGTGCACACACGTCGGGTGTGCGCGCACACGGGTCCCAGGGATCTCTTCAAGCAGCAGGCTGGCGGTAAGCCTCAGACCCAGCCAGCGCAGGATCCCAGGAGCTCCTCCCCACGGGCTCCCTCCCGGGGCACGGCACTTCCAGCAGCTTCCCTGGCTCCCTAGCAGCTCTCTGCCTCTGCGGCTGGGCATCTGTCTGCACTCCAGCCACCAGTGCCATGGGGAACGGCACACGCGTGAGGTGATGCGCGGGCTCAAGTCCCAGAGCACCGGTGGCAGGGTCTCCAAGGGTGCACTCCGCGTTTTGAAGCATGTGCCCACAGCCCTGGCATGGGGCTGCCCGCGCGTCCTCCCCGCTGCCAGCACCCTCGGCTGTCCGCGTGCCCCCTCCCACAGACGCCCGCCTGAAGGGCGCCGTGTGCTGCACGTGAGCCCAGACAGGCCTCATGTGCTGCACGGGGCCTGCACGGTGAGGGCAGCAGGAGCTCCGTGACGGCCGAGGGCTCGGGTGCACGCGTGTGCTGGTGTCACGGGGGAGGGCACGTTTGCACGTGGAGATTCGTGTGTGCACCGCCCTGCGGGTTTCTCCTATCTTGGAGAACCCTCCCTCTGGACCCAGCTGCATTTGTGCGAAGGTCCCGTTTCCATTTCTCACCGAACTCTGTGTCCGCACCGTGGCAGGGTTTGGGCTCCGGGCGGTCTCTGTGCAAGCCCAGGCCCCCACTGTCCGGTCGGCCCTGGAAGCTGGCCTCCAGTACGGTGCGCTGCAGGCTCCAGGGACCCCACGCCCACCTGTCCCGACACCTGCCATTCTGCTGTCTTGGGACCCGGGGCAGGACAGTGTTGGGCATCTTGGGTCCCTCTGCATCACCGGTCTGTGGCCTCCCAGCAGCCTGCCCACCTCTCTGCCCTCTGGCTGGGCGTTTCTGCTTCGGGGACACTCATCCGCCCTCCCAGGTCCCTGTCACCACTGCAGTCCAGCTTTTCCCCGGCGACCCCCAAGCCAGGCCCCCCCCGCCCGTGTGAGGGTGGACAGCGCCCGTGTGTCTGACACCCAACACCGGTTGGCCCCCCTTCTTCACCCCGGCAGCCCACAGGAGCCCTCAGCCAACAGCCCTGCGACCGGAACTGCCCGACACGTCCTCTCTTGTGTCCCGTGCACCCCGTACTGTGGTAAGTCAACCCGATCTTCCACGTCGTGAAGTCGTGTGGAGTGTTTTAAAGCCAGTTGTGATACAAAATGAGAGTATGAAGTCACCCAGAGGGAATCAGGGTGACAGCACACATCGCGGAGCCTGGAGTTTGGGAACCAGCGTCACACGCATTCTGCAGACAAGCAAGGTGAGATCGCAGCAGGGCTGCTGCCCAGACCCACCCCTGCCCTGCATGGCAGCCCTGCCTCCCCCAGGGGCGCGCAGCGTGGGGGGCTCCCCGGGAGGTGAGGCCGCGAGCTGTGACCCCGCCCCAGGCAGCTCCGGCAAGGGTGTGGTGTGGGAGGGGTCCCGGGGTGGACCGGAGCCCCTGCACGCCCTCTCCCGGGACGAGCTAACAGGCCAGGAGGCCAGGCTGCTGGCAAAGGGTCTGGGGGACCCCAGTGACCCCAGGCTGGCCCTAATCCGTGTCCCTTGGCAGCTGCAGGGGCACCGCGAGCCCCCAGCCACCCCAGGCGGGCAGCTGTGCAGGATCAGCCTGGATTGGGTGTAATCCCTGATTATGGGGAACACGGCCTGGGCCAGTGGGCACCGAGCCCATTTACACATGACGACAACTGACGGCTACATGCCCCTAACCCACCCCAGGGACAGCCCCCCGCCGCCTGCACCTCAGTGCTGGGTGAGGCGGACCCTGGCCCCAGAGGTGGAGCTGGGGGCACCCCGGCTCTGACGCCCACGGCCGCAAGTCTGGAGAGCCAGTTCCGCACAAGTCCCCTCTCGGGGCTGATTCCACCCCCGTCCTTCACCTGCGGACCCCCCAGCACTCGAAGGAGCTGCGGTGCTGAGGACTCAGGGGAGGGCACATGCCGGAGCAAGGATGCTGCTCCCTGAGGGGCCTCAGCCCCCCTGGCGCTCACCCCCTCCCCCGCCAGTCCTGCCCTCCACGCCCCCCCACACCCCTCCCTTCAGTCCCGCTCAGGGCCCCTTTTTGTGGCCCCCACGTCTGTAGTTTGGTTCAAGGCAGACCCCCAAGATCAGCCCAGGGTGCTCAG
>NW_027758519.1:0-299 GCF_054177405.1 Leptonychotes weddellii
CAAACGCCCTCCAAATCTGGTAGGAGAGATGTGGGAACCCGAGAGGCACAATGAAGATGGGACAGTCCAACACGGCCATTCCATGATGTATTATCAGCCTTTCTCCACCACCGACCTCCTCAACTGGAAATATCCTACTCTGAGAAAACATAGGCCGTGGTAAACCTCATAGAATCCCTCTTCCAGACTCATTGGCCAATCTGGGAAGACTGCCAACAGTTACTCCGCACCCTGTTTAACACAGAGGAAAGGAGGAGAATAATGAAAGGTACATGGCAGTACCTGGAAGAGCACGCACC
>NW_027758520.1:0-299 GCF_054177405.1 Leptonychotes weddellii
ACACATTATTGCATGTCTGGACTTCATCTTTGAGACAATTCTATCTTTATCTGACATCCAGAGGGACAATTGTTTCTAGAACTGAAAGGCAAGTGAGAGACTATTGTGCAGGAAAATTGCTCATAAACAGAGAGAGAGGCTCGGTCCTCCCCCGTAGTCAGCACTGACTTCTGTGTGTGCAGATATGAGGAATGCTCATCTACAAATGGCTCAGCAAGACAAGACTGCTCAGCAAGACCAGCTATGCATTCTAACTCTCCTTTCAGGTGACAGTTTTCCTGCACACAGTCTTGGTCTGG
>NW_027758521.1:0-299 GCF_054177405.1 Leptonychotes weddellii
CAGCATTTACTTAAAGAGAACGAAAAAGCTGTAACAAAGGACAAAAAAAATGACTCATCAATTGGAAGGAATACCTGATGAACAATTGGAAAGACTATATTCTTTATGTCCATAGTCCCCAGATAAATCTATAAATTCTTCATGTCACCCATGGAAATCTGAAACATCAACTTTGGGAATACTGTTGCATGATTACAAAGTTCAACTGACAAAATAAACTGGTAAGAAGACAAACAATATTGTAAAAAGGGGTAATGCTGGAGAGCTTTTTCTACCAATATTAACAGGTTGACCATAAT
>NW_027758522.1:0-299 GCF_054177405.1 Leptonychotes weddellii
CTCTTCTGACAGTTGGGACCCTGAATGGCATCTGGGACCTGCCTCGCTTCCCTGGCTGGTCAGGCTCAGCTTGCAACCACGCACCCCGCGCCTGGCTCCAGGAGCTCACACCTTGTGGGGCATTTTTGACTATTAGATGCTGCTCCAGAAAAGGCTGTTCTCTGGATAGAAGATTAGGAGAAAAAGGATGGGGGGGGGGCGTTACACAAAACCCATTTAGAACCAGGGATTTCATCCCGACCAGTTCCGGAACAGGATGATCTTTCTGGTACAGGTGCAAGAAAACATTTTTCTATGAG
>NW_027758523.1:0-299 GCF_054177405.1 Leptonychotes weddellii
AATCCTGTGGAATAAATTGAGAGATGGCCGCAGGCATGAACTAGAGGGGGATGTGGTGGTCTTCGTCTTGGAGTCACTGTCCTGGTTCCCTTATTAACTACATGGGCCAGTCAAGGAGACTTTTAAGTATCAGAGTCCTTATTTGTGGAATGGGCAGATAATATCTTCCTTGGAGGGAGGTGGTGAGGAGGCTCCATTGTGTGGGGCAGACGGCCTGGGGTCAGATCTCTCCTTTGCTGGTTACTGGCTGTGTGGCCATGAGCAGTTACTAAATGTCTCTGGGCCTCAGGATCCTCTCC
>NW_027758524.1:0-299 GCF_054177405.1 Leptonychotes weddellii
GATGTTACATAAACTTGGCTTTATCAAAGCAATGTCATTTGAATAGGATCTTAAGTACAGGTGTATTTTATTTTATTTTTTTATTTTTTTTATTTATTTTTTTTTAAAGATTTTATTTATTTATTTGAGACAGAGAGAATGAGAGAGACAGAGAGCACATGAGAGGGGGGAGGGTCAGAGGGAGAAGCAGGCTCCCTGCTGAGCAGGGAGCCCGATGTGGGACTCGATCCCGGGACTCCAGGATCATGACCTGAGCCGAAGGCAGTCGCTTAACCAACTGAGCCACCCAGGCGCCCCAG
>NW_027758525.1:0-299 GCF_054177405.1 Leptonychotes weddellii
AATTCTTAGAGAAGTGCGATCATAACCTTATAGACCTGCCTCACTTCATTGTGCTTTGCAAATACTGAGTTTACAAATTGAAGGTTTATGGCAACCCTGTGTTGAGCCAAGTCTATCAACACCATTTTCCCAATAGCATTTGCTCACTTCCTGTCCTATTTTGTTAATTCTCAGAATGTTTCACCTTTTCATTATTATGATGTTATCTTTGATGTTACTGCTAGTGCCTGAAGATGTGACTGAATTGCTACAATCTCATGAGAAAACTTTAATGGGGTTGCTTCTTATGAACAAAAAAT
>NW_027758526.1:0-299 GCF_054177405.1 Leptonychotes weddellii
GAGTCCCAGGAATGTGGGAGGTTGGGAGGTGTGAATGAAGAAGGTAAGAACCTTGAGGATATCTTGGGACTGGAATTCAAAGTAAAGCAAACAGAAAATACAAAGACACTGAGACAAGAATATACATGGAGAGGTAAAGGAATGGCCAAAAAGAGCATCATGATAAGAAATAAAAGTCATAGTAAAAATGGGGGGCCAGGTGTAATGGGGCATTGTAGATTATTTTAAGAACTTTGGAATTTAAATGGAGTAGACTCAAAAGAAAAAAAAATTTTTTTTTCAAATAGTGGTTAGATATA
>NW_027758527.1:0-299 GCF_054177405.1 Leptonychotes weddellii
GTGGTCAGGCCACTGGGCCACGCTGCCTGACCTCTGAGGGCCCAGCCCTGCAGCCTGGGATGCTTCCTTCCCAGAGTTCTCACGTTTGGGGTGGGGCTCGGTCACAGGGAGTTTCCATCCCACCTGATCCATCACAGGTGAAAGGGGGCACAGGTGAAAGGAAGAAAAAGAACTGCCCCCATCCCCCATGAAGGCAAAGCCTCAGAGAAAGCTGGGTGGACGCCCTCTCATGCCTCCCACCCCCATGACCTGTATTTCCTCGCTCAGGCCTGGCCTAGCCCCCCTTGATGCCTCCTGGG
>NW_027758528.1:0-299 GCF_054177405.1 Leptonychotes weddellii
TTAATGTTCAGGCAACTTAAAAGATCACAGAAAAATGAGGATATGATTTAAAACCCAGGCTTATGTAACTTTGCTTTTAACCAGTATATTAGTCTTTTTTTTTTGTTGGCCTTCATCTTTTCTGTAAATTAGAAGATTTCAGTTGCTGACATTTGGAGTGTGCTATATGGCTGACTGAATCTGTGACTGTTTTAATGTGCAGGAATACAAATCTAGAGTAGATTAGAATATGAGAGCTGAAGCTGCTTCTGATTTCTAAATGTCTATCTTTAACAGTCCATGTGAAGACCAATGATGTG
>NW_027758529.1:0-14018 GCF_054177405.1 Leptonychotes weddellii
GCCATCTTGCTCCGCCCCTCCTAGGTTATTTTCATGTTTTATATTTTTATATGTGCAGTATGGATTAATAGTTTGAATATTTGAATCCTATTTGTAAGAGCTGCTGAAGTTACTAATATAACTTTTAATATATCACCTATGCTTCTTAAGCACAGAAATAAATATATATTTGCATTTAATAAAGACATTGAAACATTTTTATTAAATATACATTTTATTAAGACTTATCGGTCATATAACTGAGGTATTTTTTTAATGAAAATTGTCATTATATTCAATATTAGTATTCATTTACAGTTAATATATTTATCATGGTGTTATTTCTCAATGACAGGAAGAAAACATGTATAATAGAAGGCGGTATCACTCATTAATCCTTTCATATATGTAATTATCAATTTAACAAATCTTTATTGAAGATCTATCACATATAGGAACTGTGCTACATATTAGAGGTTAAAAAGTGATCTCTTTCCTCAAGACATTGCACTTGAGTGGGTAGAAATTTTATTTATTAAAACATAAAACAGGAAATGCTCTCAAGCCAAATTACATTTATAGTTTAAGACTTAACTTTCCTTGAAATTATTCCATATTCTTTAGACTTCTATTAAAAACCTTTTCATTGGTTTCTAATTGCACTAAAAATTTTCAACCCTAGACCACTGGCATGAGCTAAAATACAGTTGACTCATAAATAGCACATAGGTTAGGGGCACTGAACCCTGCCCTTGAAAATCTGCATGTAAGTTTTGATTCCCCCAAAACTTAACTACTCATAGACTGCTGTTGACTGAAAGCCTTACTGATAACATGAACAGTCAATTAACACATATTTTGTATGTTATATGTATTATATACTTTATTCTTCTATAAAGTAAGATAGAGAAAAATGTTATTAAGAATATCATAAGGAGGGGTGCCTGGGTGGCTCAGTTGTTAAGCGTCTGCCTTCAGCTCAGGTCATGATCCCAGGGTTCTGGGATCGAGCCCCACATCAGGCTCCCTGCTCAAGAGGAAGCCAGCTTCTCCCACTCCCACTCCCCCTGCTTGTGTTCCCTCTCTCACTTGTCTCTCTCTGTCAAATAAATACATAAAATCTTTAAAAAATCATAAGGAAATTTTTTTTAAAAAATTGAAATTAAAAAAACAAAATCATAAGAGAAAATACATTTATAGTGTTATACTGTATTTACCAAAAAGAAATCCATATTTGAGCAGACCCAGACAGTTCAAATCTATATTGTTCAAGGGTCAACTGTAGTCTTAATCCTAGCACAGGTCTTTTATTTAATTACTCTGAAGTAAGATTAACATTGTAGTAACAGACTAATAAAATCCATGAGTGTAAGATTTGGAGTGTGAAAAAAATAAACTTTTTAGAAAATAGAGTATCAAAAACCTTTAGAGAGAAAAATGGCTGGGTTTATCTGTAAACCAAAATAAATTTCATACAGTGAGACAATATTCAAGGTGAAAATGAATGGAAAGATAGGGTAGGGGCAGGTCATAAAGCCCATCATAAAAAGCATGGAATTATTTTGAATTTGTATCAGTTTCTTAGAGTTGCTATAACAAAAGTGTCTCAAAATGGGTGACTTAAAAGAACAGAAATATATTATTTCACAGATTTGAAAGCTAGAAGTCCAAAATCAAAGTGTCAATGAGATTCATTCTTTTTTTAAGGCTCGAATAAGTCTGTTCTATGCCTCATTCCTTGCTTTTGGTGATGACAGGCATTCCTTGACATTCATATGGGCATCTTCCCTGTGTATCTGTGTGTCCAAATTTCACTGTTCTTATAAGGACACTAGTTATATTGTATTAAGAGCCCACCCTATTCCAATATGACCTCATTTTAACCTAGTTCAAATAATTCACATTTAAAGCATAGGTTTAGTACCTATCACTCAATATAAAACATTTAAATTCCCATCCCTTGATTATTCAATTAAACACTAATGGAGCTTCCACTGGTGTGGAAGAATTTTGTAGATGGAATTAAAATTCAAGTCACATGACTTCAAAATGTGGGGATTATCTGGGTGGTCTGGCCTGATCAGGTGAGTTCCTCAAAAAGCAGAGAGTTTTCTCCAGATAGGAGCAGAGGACGGAGTCATATCTTCAAAACACATGGGGGATTCAATGCACTGTTCTTGACTTTGAAGATGGCAGGACCACATGAAAGAACTAGTGATCTGTCTCTAGGAAGTGAGAGTGACTTCTGGATAAGAGCTAGCAAGGAAAAAGGGACCTCAGTCACACAACAACACAGAAATGAATTCTGGCAACAAAAATGAACCTGGAAGAGGATTCTTCTACAGAACCTACAGAAAGGAGTCTTGCAGACACCTTGATTTTGGCTTTGTAAGACCCTGGGCAGGAAATTCAGTTCCACTACACTGGACTTCTGACTTATACAACTAGTAAACAAATGTTTTTTTTAAGTCACTAAGTTTGTCATCACATGTTACACCACAATAGAAAATTAATACAATTTTGGCCTATGTGTTAGGTTTGTCTTTTGTGTGGTAATTCCTCTCTACAAAATATATAGTTAAACCTTGAGTGACATGGGTTTGAATTGCATGGGTCCAGTTATACACAGATTTTTTTCAATAAATATAGTACAGTACTGTAAATATATTTTCTCTTCAAGATTTTCTTAATAGAATTTTGTTTTCTCCATCTTATTTTATTGTAGAAATACAGTATATAATGCATATACAAAATATGTGTTAATCGACTGTTTATGTTATCAGTAAGGTTTTTAGTCAAGAGGCAGTCTATGAGTAGTTAATTCTGGAGGAATCAAAAGTTATATGCAGATTTTCAACTGCACAAGTGTTGACATCCTAATTCCCAGTGTTGTTCAATGTCAAGTGTATAGCAGTGGTGCCAAGAAAAGAAACTTCAGTTTCAATTTATTTTTTTCCTTTTAATTTCCTACTTGAATTCTTTTTTTAAAAACCTTATGCAAGTAGTTCTTAAAGTACTGTAACAAATTTCTATACTCTAAGATTTTTATGATTTGGTATATAGCATCTGATATGAGAGATGTGGTATATACTATTTTCTGGACTGTTTTACCCCTATTTAAAACTAAAATATATATTTTTTTTAACTTTAAGAAAGTCCTTACGCAAACTTAATAAATTTCCATTAAATAACACACTTAAGCCACGAGAAGATTTATATTTTCCTAAATATAAGCTTGATAGATATCATTTAAATACTGGCTGGAGGGCGCCTGGGTGGCTCAGTTGGTTAAGCAACTGCCTTCGGCTCAGGTCATGATCCTGGAGTCCCTGGATCGAGTCCCGCATCGGGCTTCCTGCTCGGCGGGGAGCCTGCTTCTGCCTCTGACCCTCCCCCCTCTCATGTGCTCTCTCTTTCTCATTCTCTCTGTCTCAAATAAATAAATAAAATCTTTAAAAAAAATAAATAAATAAAAATAAATACTGGCTGGAATCTATTGTAATCAATTTTATTTATAACATGAAATTTTATTTATATGCTAAGTAGTAAAACTACAAAAAAAAAAAAAGCCAAGGCAGTATCAATAAAAATATAGTCTAAGATATAATTTACATAAGACTTTGAAAAAATATTTTCTTACTGAGTTACATGAAATATAATCCTAACAGCTACTAAATTATTAGGCATCTAAATTGGTTTCCTGATGCCTTTTATGGGCCTCTATATGTATAAAAAGTGTTATTATTAAATGAAATTTACTTTTTTATTACAAAACCTGTCCTTATTTTTTGGTTGCACAAATACTCAATTCTAGGTGGAACCTAAATAAGGACAGAGAACGGAAATAAGGTCATTTCTTTCCTTGGTCTTGATGCTTGTTAGAGCAGAAAATGCCTGTTCACATATGTAAGATGCTGAAAACTACAGCAAAATATTCATTGCATTCCTGGGGATGTCAAAACTCCCCTCTTTCACAGAATTCCAGAACTTGTGTAGAAGCAGATCAGCAAATTTCATCTTCACTCTGTGATCAGCCTGCAGCTCACAAAGTTCCTCCTGTCCTCTTAGAGTCTAATTCTCAGTCTGACCAAAAGATTCAGAAAAAGGGTACCTTACCCATTCATACCTTTGCATTCAAAGAGAGGGAACACCCCATTCACTTCTCTCCTAGGACTCTTCCAGGTGGCTTTCAATAACACCTGAGACTTGTTGATTCCCTTTCATATACTCAAGTCCTAGCAGGAGCGGAAACACTTTAATTTTCTTCTGCAGTTGATTTTTTTTTTTAAAGATTTTATTTATTCATTTGAGATAGAAAGAATGAGAGATAGAGAGCATGAGAGGGAGGAGGATCAGAGGGAGAAGCAGACTCCCTGCTGAGCAGGGAGCCTGATGCAGGACTTGATCCTGGGACTCCAGGATCATGACCTGAGCCGAAGGCAGTCGCTTAACCAGCTGAGGCACCCAGGCGCCCCAGTTGATTTTTTTTTAAATGAGCTTTCTTTTACAACATTTTCTGCCAGACCTCACAAAGACCTATTAAACTGGTGAACGTGTAGAAATAATATCTACTAAGCAGACCAGGTTCAGCAACCATACTCCATCTTGAAATTCTCCACTGAATCAGGTCTACTATTTTCTTGAGGGCCTTCCTCCAACTCACCTATCTGCTGCCACACCCTGCTGAGAACTGTTCCTCTACTAAGCCACCAGACTTCCCCATGTAGCAAATTTATGTGCTCTTTGACTAGGTGTACATCTGTTTTTAATACAATATCAAGTAAACTGGTTTTTGTTTAATAAAGAATTTTTGTAGCATCATTCATAACTTTTTTTTTTTTTAGAATTTCACCTCCAAGAATGTCTCCAGCATTTCTTGATAAAGAATGTATTCTTTACTCAGGATTTTCTTTCATTTAAAGAGATATAAGCCCTCTCATAGAATCAAGTATTGATAAAGTCCCCATCAGTACAGATGTCAACATGGTTCCTCCAAAACAGAGGTTTTGTTTGTGGGTAAGAGGAAAAACATTAAAAACTTCTTGGCCTTTGCTCATACCAGTCTGCTCTTTGCAGTAGGAAAAAAATTCTTGAATCTCACTGTCATTCTCAACCTATAAATGCTACAGCATGACATTTACTAGAGAAATCTCAGAATTCATCAACCTGGTAAAGGAGCTGTTGTTTTTCAGATTATTACACAAAACTTCTTCAGCATGATGTGACATGATATTAATATGTCTATTATCATACTGTTTGAGAGTGAAACCTTTCCAAATTCTCATACTGCATCTTGTCCTAGCATTTTAATCACCATAATTTTACATACTGGCATTACTAGGTTCTCACCTACTGTGTGACTTTTCCGTCTCTGGCAGTAAGTTTGGTTACTAAACAACTTGCTTCCTGAGACTTTTGACTAATGTGACTTTTTAAAATGAAAACTTTAATTTGTTTTGTGATTCTAGTGTCCATTTAAAATAATCAGCACTAATCTTTAAGTTTCAAAAGGCTGTGACTTGTAATGAAATACATTTTTAATTTTGCTGGAGCCATTTCTGCATTTTTAGTTTATTTGCCACAGATGACACACAGTGAAATTGGAAACTTGGATTATTGGCCCAGGAAAAGCCCACAGATAAGAAATTTTCTTTGTGACAGCAGGTTTTTGTGTGTGTGTTCCTTGTTACACTTCTGAAATGACTCAGAAGGTTATAATTGTTCATTGCCAACATTTTTGGAATTGTTCATTGGCTTAGATCTAGAATCCTACTCTTTCTTTCATATCTCATCCTCAAAATCCACCACACCCAACTCTCAGACATCTTTGTTTAAAAAAAAAAAAAGCCAATAAGCTTTAAAAAAAAAACCTCACAATACAATTCACTTCTAACCTATACAATCTACATTATACAATGTTTGCAACAATAACAAAGGTCAAAGGGGAAACTGGTTGCAACATATAGAAATTCTTTCTTCTGAATTAAATTTCCCTCTTTCTTTCACAATGGCAGAGCATGTCAGCTCCTATGACATGCTTTTCCTAAGTTGGTCGGCAGTGCGTAAGTGGTGGTTAGGGTAAATGATTTGAAAGGGAGAATCTGATGTCATCAGCTTCCTCTCCTTCCCTTGGTATAATCAGGGCCAATCAGTTATAAACAGACTCTCCTATGTGGCCTCAAAAGAAACTGAAAATGAGCACAACTAAATGAGCACAGTGCTTCTGCACACTGTTACACAGGAATGAAAAAAAAAAAAAACCCTCTAAAAATCTGATGATAAGCTGCTCCATCACAGTGAATGCTAAGATCTTGCACAGAGAACAGAAAAAAAAAAAATTTGTATTATGATCATTCACACTACCCATAATAACGTCTCATGTAAACTAGGAATCCAGGTTAAAAAAAAAACAAAACTCTATCATACACCCACGTTGATTAACATTAGTTATTTATCATAGTAGTTCTATTTATCATTAATGTTTATGGTAATTATTGGATCTTTGTTTTAATATATCATTTTAAGTGCCAAAATATCAATAAAGGTCACAAAAGCTTTATGTGTAAAATAATCTGTTCTATGAATTGTCCAGTAACTACCTATGATGATTTAGAACCAAGACACAAAGCCTATAGTCATATTGACAATGATGTTGGGAAACTCATATCTCTATGGATACTATTCCACAAATCAAGTAAGAAGAACAGTAATATTAGATAGGCAGCCTCATCAAGATTGTTCCCACTTTAATGCACGCTATTAGAGTTCCAGCGGTACAGGAAGGCCTTCAATAGAAGAACCTGTTTTATTATTTTTGTCATAAATTCTTATTTTTTTTCTTCTTTCTTACCCCTTGGAAAGTTATTCAGGCATTTTATGAGATAAGGTTTTATGAAACTCTATACTGAACATATCATTACAACTAAATCTTATTTTACTGTCCTTCTCAAAAAGTGAAACCACAAACTGTCACTACATTAATCAAATCACAGCAATACTCCCTGTTGAAGTGAAGCTATGGTTGAGCTGAAGATATCAAAACTTCACTAAATCACAATACAGATATTGTAGCACAAACATCAAAGCAGAATTTATTTGTACCTATAGACTCCAACTCTATCATACAAACTAGTCATCTTGTCCATTACTGACTAGTTTTCAAGGTCAGCATGTTAGTTAATATCTTCAGTGTTAACAAATGTCCTAATTCTAATACTAAATTCTGTAGATATAAATAAATTGGGATAAAATTACATGCAAAGCAAGTATGGATAATTATTATATTGACATTCTACGATTTATCAAAATGTATTGAAAGACTTCAAGTTGAGTGCATATATCTGTACTTGTGTTTTCTAAGTTCCTAATATTAAGCCAATTACACTATGAGACTTGCTTTAGAAATTAAAGATTCAACTTGTTTTCAATCTGACTACACACAAGAATTGTGAGTAAAAATTAAAATAAAGGAAAAAATATATAATTACCGGAACCCACTCCAAACAACACATTGGACTCTAAGACTGAGGACCAAACCCAGATTTTATAAAGCTCCACAAATGATAAAGCACAAAAAAAAAGTTGAAAATATCTGGACCAAATAATGTAAACCTTTAAGTCCCATCTTTGTACAACTAGTAAATAAGCTACATTTATGGTAATTCTGACAGACCTGGTGGTAACTATGATGACTCATTCATTCTTTCATCATTCATTCATTCAATCAATCAGAAATTCATGCATGAAATTGTAATTAAATGGTTATCAGAATCATTATACTCTAGGAAATGAAAATGCAAGGATGAATCAGGCATGGTTCCAATTCTCAAGAAGTTCACTGTGTTATGGAAGACAAGCACATTAAAAAATTATAATGCGACATGTTAAGTGCAATCACAGAAGTACTGCAATGCAAAAAAATAAAAATGCAATGTGTAAGTGCAATCACAGACTATACCAAGGAAGTAGAGAGGAAGGATATTTAAATGTATTTGAGATGTTAGTGTCTTGAAGTATGATTTACACCTTTTTAAAAAATTTAAGTACATGTGAAGGAGACAAGTAGAACGCATCTTCAGAAGCAATAGCAAATGCAAAGACATAGAAGAGTAAGAGTTGGATATGGTTGAATGGTATACATTTGTTTAGAGGTTATGAAAGATGGATCTGGAAAAATAAGGCCTTGCTCATCATGTTGGAGATTTTTAATTTCATTCACTAGGCCAGTGATAAAAACAATTTGAATTTAGAGATAGGTAAAGTAAAAGAAAGTTTAAAAAAAGATAAAAAAAAATAGATATGAAAAGATGAGAGAAACCCTGTAAGACTGTCACTATTGTAGTTTTACAAGTAAGATTAGGAAATAAAATCTTTATTAGCACCACTTTTCAAAACCTTAAAAGTCATTTTATAATCACAAAAGTAGAAAATAACAAAAACAGTAATTTAATGAACTGAACATATTCAGTCTTGCACACAACTTGTGACATTGTCCTTTTTGTTCTCTTCTGTAAAGAGAAGTAAAAACTTCATGAGGGTTTTGGGAGTCACTTGGGGGACTTGGAAACTTTTAAATCTGGGGCAAAATTAGATTTTATTTTTATCAAATCAATTCTGTCAGAGCGGAAGGAAGTGTGGTGGGGGACAAGATTACTTCTTTTCTCACAAATTGTTAAGATTACATTTGGGTCAAGTTTGCTCTTTGAAAATTTTTAACTTCTTTTAGCCAGAGGGTACAGTTTAAACGATCAACTTTTAGAACCAAATTGTTTGTATCAGGTTCATTAATTTACCATCTTCATCACAAGGCAAAGCTCCTTGTTTCAAAGCATTAACAACATAATAGCAATCTGATTGAAAGGTAATTTTGTTTTTTAAAAACAGTAACATGTTTACAGTGATTGGTTGAATATAGAGAATCAAGATATTATATAAAAATAAATTGAAATGAGCTTTCTATGATTTTTTCACTGTAAACTAAAATAAGAAAGATTGCTGTTCTTATCCCCAATAGATTTTTAAAATTATATTCGTAAGCTCACTTAAAGAGGAATCAGTGTTTTCTGATGCTACCAATCAATGAATTTCTGGCTTTTACTCTACAGTATGTATAGCAGGTTAACATGAAATCTAACAGTTTTGTGCTCTTTGTAAAACTGTCAAAAGTAATGCATTTTATTAAATTCTATATACACTATGTAGAATTTTTATATAGAATTGCTCTAAATACAAAGTAACTTGATTTATATCAACCTCTTACCAATTATGAACATTTCATTAGAGATTTTCCACATTATGAATGAACAGAATGTAAAATGGCTTGTATATGAAAAATTAAGATAGTCAATAAGACTGAAATTTTAATGTTAAAACATATGGTTAATGTGTCTTTTTTTTAGCTCGGGTTTGACTGCTTTAGGTTCAGAATATTGTGAAAAGAGGGGTGCCTGGGTGGCTCAGTTGGTTAAGCATCTGACTCTTGGTTTTAGCTCAGGTCATGATCTCAGGGTTGTAAGACTGAGTCCTGCGAGGGGCTCTGTGCTCAGCATGGAGTCTGCTTGAGATTCTCTCCCTCTCCCTCCCCCAATGCCCCCCACCCAGCTCATGTGCTTGCACACGTGCTCTCTCTCTCTCTAAAATAAATAAATAAAATCTACAAAAAAAAAAGAATATTGAGAAAAGAATGTTAAGAATAAAAGTATTGTCAATATGATGAAGAAAATATATCAAACAAAATCTCAAAATTGTAAGTCTATCCTTTCTGGTTAAAGTAGAGTTTGTCTACGGGCAAAATGGTACTAACTGTATCATCCATGAAAGTAGATCACTCTTACACTGCTGAATAGTATTTTATTTACACTTAATTATCAGTCACTTAGTTCAATAAAAATGAAAGTTTCTAATGATGTCAATTCTAGAATTTCTAACAGACTAAGATTTTAAGTGAATTATTATAAGTACTACATCTCTATATACTTTTGTAAGTCTTAACTACTTCAGCTAATTTTGTATATTTCCATCCTTCTTTCTATTCATTAATACTATAGGCTGTAGAAATTCAGTAAAAAGAAGTAATTATTCACAGGAATAAAATATTTTATGATATAGCTATATATAATCTTGAGCAGAGAGAGGAAATATTTTCCAAACATTTGTCAAAATTCTCCTGGTTAAAAATGAAAAATAGCTCCCCAAATGCCAGTGAAATGTAACAACTGTATTTGCCAAAAGTTCTTGTTGAAAATCTACTGTCAAATAATCATTTTTCTCTTCTAGAAGCGCACACTCTAGACGGTCTTGGTTCCTTTTTTCCTTTTACTTTAAATATTTAGGGATAATTATTAACCTCAGCTAATCAACTCCTTTTTCTCAAGTAACATAAATATTAACATATTCACTTACGTGGTATTATATAGTATTTATAGATGTATGTGTATTATATAATACATATGTATATATTTAATGTGGCAAACCTGAATCTTTGTTATAATATGCATTAGAAATGGGATTAGAATGCTGAATGATTACTCTTTAAATACAAAATTGTGTATTTTGGAATCATGCAGCACTCTTCAATCTCCTGAAACTAAAATATAATTTGTTGTTTAATATAAAAAATTGAGCAAAAGTAAATCATACCTGCAAAAACTATGACTAGTGTAAGCAGCACAGAATATTATTTTAGTCAGTTTGGGCTGCTACAGCAAAATACCATAGACTGGATGGCTTAAATGACATTTCTTTCTCAGGGTTCTAGATGCTGGGAAGTGCAAGATTAAGGTTCCTGTTGAAGGTGTTCTTCCTGACTTAGAGACCTTATCACCATGTCCTCACATGGTGAAGTGACAGACAACTCTGATCTCTCTTTCTCTACTGTTATGGATACTTATCCCATCACAGAGTTTCTACCTTCATGCCCTCATCTAATAATTGCTTCCCAAAGACCTCACCTTCAAATACTATCACATTAGGGGTTAAGGCTTCAACATATGAATTTGGAAGAACATAAAAAACTCAGTTCATAACGAAAATCTTTGACCAGGCAAATTTAGTTTAATTTTACGGTTTTCGTTCTTTAGAAAAGCTAAGGGTAGCTCAAAGATAAGACAGAAATCATATAGAATAGAATTGTGGGGCGCCTGGGTGGCTCAGTTGGTTAAGCGACCGCCTTCGGCTCAGGTCATGATCCTGGAGTCCCGGGATCGAGTCCCACATCGGGCTCCCTGCTCAGCAGGGAGTCTGCTTCTCCCTCTGACCCTCCTCCCTCTCATGCTCTCTGTCTCTCATTCTCTCTCTTGCAAATAAATAAAATCTTAAAAAAAAAAAAAAAAAGAATAGAATTGCATTGTTTTCCCTGGAAAGTTACAAAGTAATATAAAACCAGTGCCTTATCTAACTGTTTTAATATTTGCATTAGTGGAGATTCCTAGATTGCATTTCTCAGACAAATGAAAACCTGATTTATAAAGCGTAACACCAAAAAAAATATGTCATTTAAAATTTGATGTTCTCATGGAAGAACACTGAAGTATGTTCTCATACTTCAATGATATAGGACTGTAAAAAATATTTACTTCATATGTTGGCATTTCTTACATGCAGCTTCTTTTCAGAATGGGTATTTGATCATAACACTTGATGTTACCATATTTTACCACAATTAGAAAAAAAACCACTTAAAATAATGGTGGATTATTTTGCAACAGGGGAAAAATGTCAATTTATGAACATTCACACTTTTCTACTAACTCTTGTCCAAGGGGAAATTTTTAACCTAGTTGCTAAAAAAAGAAATACGGAAAATAGAAAAGGGGAGAAAAAGAAAAGCTAGATGAGGCTGTAACTGAAAGAATTCAAGGATTTGGCAAGGGGTAGTCTTGAAATAATTAAAGAAGGCATAGAAACTGGGAAGGGAAGGGGTCTTTGAGGAATGTTGTTGGTGTAAAGAACAGAGTTCTATTCTTTGAGAAATGAAATTCCAGGTAAGCTATTTTGACCAGTAATGTGAATCCATGCAAAAACTAATCCATGTAATAAAACCCCACACTGGTAAACGGTTTCTTTTGCAACAATTTTCATCTGCAGCTATCCAGTAGAGAAAGTATTCTGTATTTGGAGTTGTAAATTTGGGATAAATAATGGCCAGAGATTATACATGCTAGTTAGAAAACTGAAACTCAGTGTAGCATAATATAGGTTCACTAAATTGTAGTCATCTAAAACTCTCCTGCTGGAAGTATTAAAGTGAAAATTAGCTGTAATGGTCCAACTTCCAAGGACCCTTAATTTATTTAAAAATCATGGTCATTTAGAGATAGTGAGAACACATCAATATCAGAATTGGTTAGGTTAGCTCAAAGCTCTGTCTGGCTCCAGAACCAAACCAAATACTTAATATCCTTCAGATGTTAGACCCACTGATGTAGGCTAGTTAAAATGAATAACTGGGTAATTTTTTCAATAACTATGCTGTCGGGGACCAGAGAGAATGATTTTGAATCATGGTAAAAATATATCATAATCAGAAATGGGCCATTTTAAAATATGAACTGCTGTGTTGGTGTCAGAAGCTGTTCCTGAAACCAAAGTTATACTAACTGATGTCTCTACGGCCGATGGCTTCACTGCATGGGCTGTACTTAGGCCAATGTAACTACTAAATAGGATTGTTATTTAAGATTACAGATCATCAACCAGAGCCGCGGTATACATGTTGCACAAGGACTAAGCCAACCAACCATCTGTCAGGTGTTGAAGGACTCAGACTGAAAAGTCTGAAGAATGTAAATGGGTATGTGGAAACAATTAATAATCCTGCATATAAGCACTGCCCAGATTTTTCTAATTCTTTCTGTTGGTATAATTCATTATAGCTGAAGAGGAAAAGAAGGCAACTCTTGTAATACTCCAGGCATGGGACAAAATAATGATGTTCACCCCCCAAACTCAGAGGAAGACTGGAAAAATCTGAGTGAGGTAAGTACACATAAGATTTTGGAATTGAAATCTCAAAGAAATTCAGAAGGGTAGGAATAAACAAATTTCTACTTGAATGCTGTAAAAACAATCACCATCCACAGAATATCCCCATATTAAGGGTCTACAAAAGGTCTGGTTTTGACTTTAGCAGAGTAGTTGAATGCCACTGTACACCATTGTTCACCTAGTTATCACCAATTCCTGTTTTACAGAGAGAGGAGTTGAATAATGATGCTAGTGTTCACTCTGTAGGAATTTGCAAATTTTCAGCCTTAATCTCGGGGGGCCCTCATTGGCCCAACCAAGCTTGACACGGCAGCAACTACTGAGAATTTAGAAAAAGAATCAAGTATGTTCCCAGTTAAATAAGAAAAGAAACCGAAAGATCTTGGATTGTAAACAGAAGTCCTAAATCACTGATGACAGAAGAAGTGGGGTTATTTAACATAATAATAATAAAACAATATGAGAGTGTCTGCAAACTTACATCTTTCTCTCCTAATTACTTCTTAGATACTTTCTAGCCATCCCCAACCAATTTGGAAGATAGGAATGAGTATAAATTTGATTTCATAAATCGGATGAGCCATATATCCTTTTCTGGAATTAAAAGAGTAACAATTAAGACATAAGAATGTCCTGGATTAATCAAATTTTATCCTGTAAGCAGGCCTTATAGACCAGAGTCAATGAAACTATTTGTGTTGCCATATGTACCAGTCAGAGCCAGAATAGGGGGCAAAGCATCCAGAACAATTTGGATGGGGAAGTTTAATATAAATAATTATTAACTTTATCAGGGGATTACATTAATGGAGGTTTGGCTGTTAAGAGGTAAAGAGCACAATAAAAAGTTAAAATAGGGCGCCTGGGTGGCTCAGTTGGTTAAGCGACTGCCTTCGGCTCAGGTCACGATCCTGGAGTCCCTGGATCAAGTCCCGCATCGGGCTCCCTGCTCGGCAGGGAGTCTGCTTCTCCCTCTGACCCTCCCCCCTCTCATGTGCTCTCTCTCATTCTCTCTCTCTCAAATAAATAAATAAAATCTTTAAAAAAAAAAAAAA
>NW_027758530.1:0-4169 GCF_054177405.1 Leptonychotes weddellii
AAAGGACAGCGTGAGCAGAGGGCTGGAGTTCTCCAGGAGTTGGAATTTTTTAGTGGAGACGCTGCAAAAAGGGACCAGGTTGGAAGGAGCTGAGGCTTCTAGTTTGAGAAAGCATGGACCGTGGGTCCAGACTTGATACAAGGAAAGAGAAGAAAGTAAGCCTGGGAGGAAACAGTCAACGGGGAGAATGGTGTTTTTGACTTAAAACGGAACTCTTCAAGCTGCATTGGACAGGATGAATGTTGTAGCGCATTTATGAGTTGATCAGATAAGAAGGCATCTGAGGCATTTAATGGGATATATTTTCACTGTGGGTTGAATGTAACTGAAAATAGATTGGGTTGGCAAAAGCCTTTGGATTCAGAATTTACACACCTGCATTTGGTTGGTGTGTAAATTGGTGTAGCTTTTCTGAGGTTGATTTATCAATACTGACCTCTTGAAATCATGACATCTTTGATCCAACAATTTCACTCCCCTGAATTTGTCTTCTGGAAATACTTGCTGAAATTTTCATAAAAGTAATTTCACAGAAACAAGTTTTTTTTTTAATTAAATGTGTTTTTAAAAAGAACCAAAACAAAAACCAGTGTGTTTTGCAGTTGTTTATTACATTAATTTAAATAAACACTCATATTATAACTTTACCATTTCATTCAAAGTGTACCTTTAATCTTTTAATATAATTTTAGGGATAGGTATTTCTATTGAATAGGTAACAGTTTTTATCTAAAGCAGAAAGGAGTATTCACTAATTCCTATGCATCTTTTAGACTGAGAATACTTGTTTAAAAAAATAATTTCTCCATTGTTCTGAGAGTGAGTCCATCTGTCAACTCGGGCTTTTTGTCAAGGGCTTCCCAAGTTTGATTGTGATATTTAAAGTGCAACCCTTTTCTTTTCTTTTCTCTTCTTTACTTTTCTCTTCTCTTCCCTTCTCTTCTCTTCTCTTCCCTTCTCTTCCGCTCTCCTCCCCTCCCCTCTCTTCTCTTCTCTGTGACATTATATACCTGCTTGCAGACCAAGAACTCAAAACATCATTCCTCCCTCAAGATGAAAAATGTCTGAAAAACCCCTGATTGACTTCTTCTAAAATCTAATTAGACCTGTAATTCTGCCTGTAGATAGACTACTTCTTGCAAGGCCTTTTAATGAGAGAAATGGCAGACACCAGAAATATAAATTAAGACCAGTTTTGCAAGTGTTCTTCTATAGAATCTGGAATATCACCATTTTGCCAATGGTGAAACCATCCAAGGGAGGTTAAGTAATTTCGTTTTATCATGATGTGAACCCAGGCCAGTCTGACTTCTAAGACTGTGGTAGTTCTGCTATCCCATAATAGAGTGTACACTACAAGAAATGTTGATCAGAATACATAGCTAAGATAAACGGAGAATTTATTAGGTCAGGTACTGTTCCATTTACTTTGCCTCTACCTCACAAACTTTAGTGAGCTCTGTATGGATTTATGAGGTTATCCATCTCTGAACTCAGTCAAATGTGGCTATTAATTAAATGCGCTTCAAGTTGGGTCTGTAAAAAATTAATTGACATTCTTTCCTTTTTTCAGAAAACAACAGGTTTCTGGCCTTGGACCAAGATGCTCTTCAAAAAAAATCAGTAAATATCCAGATCTTGCTCAACTTCAAATTCTTGAATTGCTTTCAGAGCACTGAGGACATTGCCCTCAAAACATGCAATGACATTCTGTATGCCTCTTGAGTGACATCATTACATTTTATGTTTTGAAACTTATAAATACAACATGCCAACTGAAAAATTTTTTAATTCCATTGATTATTTTGCTCCCATAAAATGCTCTTTTAACCTATTTTCAATAAGGTACAGCTGTCAAATTGATAAGTATAATCAGTAAGAAGCAGTTTTACCTTCTAGAGTGGAACTAAGTGCGTATTTATAGAAATAATATTTCTGACTACAGTGGTTAAGAAAAAAACTCCAATATAAATTATGTACTTGTAAAAAGAGATGATAGGATTTTTTTTAACAGTTGTCCCCTGTTAAACATAAGCTTCTATCCTCCAAATGGCAATTGACAGCTTCATTTTCAAATATTTTCTATAATAGCTAGCAGCTATATTTATGTATCTTTATACCAGAATTATAATATTTACCAATTATAATATTTACCAATATTTACCAATTATAATATTTACCAATGTCAGTCATCTGGATTGCATAAAGATACACCTAAGCCTGTTTCTGAATCATGTGGTTTAGTTAAATCTCATTAGTTGGATTTTAAAATATGTTGATAGTTTGTCTTTTGGCACTTAGTCTTTGACATGTAAATTTTAAATTTCCAATCAAATTTAGTGACTCATGACTCCTCTGAAATCATGGTCTCTTAGGTTTTTTTTTTCAAGTCTGTGAGCCATACACTTGGTTTTCAGTATTTCAAATCACACTTCCTCACAACTTAAATGTTGTATATAATGGTGAAAAAGTTCAGAACTAGATTACAGATTAAAAAATCAAACTACATGTACAACAAAGCTGAAATTTTGGGAGAGGATGAACTCCTAGTGTTTTAAAGCCATCAAATCTTACTCCAAATAGTGTGGCTTCTTTGAACCTCACAATTCAAAGACCAGATTAACTGTATTTTTTTTAATTGTCAAGTGACACAGAACTGTCAACAACTGAAATATGGGCATAAAAACAAATACAATACGGTTTTAAGCTTTCTTACAATTATAGAAAACATTTAGAACTTTGTTATATATTTATATCAATTATATATATTATATATAATATATCAAATATATATAATTACATGTCTTCATATGTGAACAGCTCACAAATTGTTAACTAGTACAGAGATCAGATTAATTTAAGCTTGTTTTTGAATAGGTGAGTAAGGCATCTTACTTGGAGTATGATATATGGTTTAGAGCCGGGCAGCAAGCTGTGACCCACAGACCACATCTGGTCTGCCACCCGTTTTTGTAAATAAAATTTTATTAGAACACAGTCATGCCATTCATTTACATAGTGTCTGTGGCTGCAATGTCAAAGCTGAGTAGTTAGGACTGAGCTCCATGGCCTGCAAGGCCTAAAATATTTCCTGTCTGCCCCTTTACAGAAAATAGTTTGCTGACCCCTGTGAGTTGAATCTTTCAGTTGCTATTCCAGTAAGTGCCGTTTTTACCTACAGGAGTTCTCTCTTCTGGCTTTTAACTGATGTGTCTAAACGAGAGCCAAATAGCCTAAATGTCCACATTAGTCCATTCATATCGTATTTACCTCTAGTAAATGTTTTTATGACCTTGTTATAGCCATACATATGTATAACATATATATTGCATATGCAATATATATATGCATATTGCACTTTTGCAACCTATTTCGAGGACTCATGACTCCTCTGAAATCATGGTCTCTTAGGTTTTTTTTTCAAGTCTGTGAGCCATACACTTGGTTTTCAGTATTTCAAATCACACTTCCTTTGGCTGTGAGACGAAATACATTTCATGGGAAGTTATATTATAGTTCTAAATAGCATTAAGAACTAGAGGGAAAAGAATAGCCCACCCTCCTTGTTCTGGAGTTTTGATTTTAGTCCTCACTGTGTGAAATATACGGAAGATTACTTAAGGAAACCTAATAGAAAAATCATGGTAGCTAACATTTACTGAACCTCCATTACGTGCCAGGCACTGGTAGGTACTCTATATACATTCTCTCATTTTATCCACATATGCATAAGAAACAGGTTGGTGTGTTATCTCCATGTTACAAAAGAGGAAACTAAGTCTTAGTTAAGACACTTGCCCAAGGGATGCCTGGGTGGCTCAGTCAGTTAAGCGTCTGCCTTCGGCTCGGGTCATGATCTCAGGGTCTTGGGATCGAGTTCCGCATCGGGCTCCCTGCTCACCAGGGAGTCTGCTTCTCCCTCTCCCTCTGTCTCTTCCCCCTGCTCATGCTCTCTCTCTCAAATAAATAAATAAAATCTTTAAAAAAAAAAAAAAAGACATTTGCCCAAGATCACACAACCAGTAACTGACAGAGCCAGGACTCACGCATAGAATTGTGAGATTACAAAGTCAGGGCTCTTAATCTTTTTTTTTTTTAATTTTTTTATTCTTATGTTAATCCCCATACATTACATCATTAGTTTTAGATGTAGTGTTCCATGATTCATT
>NW_027758531.1:0-299 GCF_054177405.1 Leptonychotes weddellii
TCCCCTTCCTGGAGTGCTGGGCAAGGGGTGGGGACACGGCCGGGGCACCCACAGCTTGCTCACGGGGGCGGCCCCACAGCCCCGCTGGAAAGGTCTCATCTCTCATTTCAATGAAGATAAGCCTCCTATTTCATGGCTAAATCATTTATCTTTATTGAATATGAGGCTTCATGTACATAGAAAATTCACCCTTTTGTTGCAACGTCTGAGGGTAATTAGAAGGCACTAAACCAAATGAATGAATCATCACAATATTTTTAATTAAATATTACCATGTGGAGACACTTGAGAGGATTGTC
>NW_027758532.1:0-299 GCF_054177405.1 Leptonychotes weddellii
AAAAAAAAAAAAAAGCTACTGAAGAATTTTAAGCAGAGGAGGAATATGATCTGATTTGTATTTTGTAACAATCCTTCTGGCTGCTGTGTGAAAATGAATTCAGGGCGCCTGGGTGGCTCAGTCGTTAAGCGTCTGCCTTCGGCTCAGGTCATGATCCCAGGGTCCTGGGATCGAGTCCCACATCGGGCTCCCTGCTCAGCGGGAAGCCTGCTTCTCCCTCTCCCACTCCCCCTGCTTGTGTTCCTGTTCTCGCTGTCTCTCTCTGTCATATAAATAAATAAAATCTTTAAAAAAAAAAA
>NW_027758533.1:0-299 GCF_054177405.1 Leptonychotes weddellii
ATTCCCTGTGAGTGTGCATCCATTCCAATTCTAGGAGCACTTCAGACCGTGTTCATCAGGGTTAACTCCCTCAAGACTGCCTTCAGAAAGAAAAATAGGCTGAAGGGGCATGAGGGATGGTTATGAGTTGTTAGTAAAAAGAGGATGCCAAAATCAGCTTGTTGGAATTTATCCCAAGCTCACTGTGAGGCCTCAGTTCTGATGTGGCCAGCAAAATACACAACAAAATTAAGTATTCTCGGTATCCCCTCAGTCAAGCATCCAGATCACAGGAGTCTACAGCATCAGCTCTACCACAC
>NW_027758534.1:0-299 GCF_054177405.1 Leptonychotes weddellii
TTTTGCATGGAGCACTGGGTGTTATGCACAAACAATGAATCATGGAATCCTACATCTAAAACTAATGATGTAATGTATGGAGATTAACATAACAATAAAAAAATTAAAAAAAAAAGAAATACTAAAAACCTAGAAAAATTGAGATACATACCATGTTCATAGATAGGAAGAAGATATATTAAATTATTAATTCTCTCCCAAATTGATTCAATCCAATTCTAATCAAAGTCCCACAACAGTTTTGGGGGCTCCTGGGTGGCTCAGTCAGTTAAGCATCTGCCTTTGGCTCAGGTCATGAT
>NW_027758535.1:0-299 GCF_054177405.1 Leptonychotes weddellii
TGGTCAGGATGGGATGAGAGGGGGAGAAAGAAGTGAGCATTTTCATAAAAGAACAACATGAGAGATGAATGTGGTTATGGAACTCTTCAGTACCTTGACAATGGTGGTGGATACTTGAACATATAAATATAACAAAATTGTATGGAACTAAATACACTCACACATAAAAATGAGTGAGTACAAGTAAAACTGAGGATATCTGAAAATGATCAGTGGATGGTTTCAATGTTAATATCTTACTTGTGAAATGGTATTCTAGTTATACAAATCATGACCACTGGAAAACTAGGTAAATGGTA
>NW_027758536.1:0-299 GCF_054177405.1 Leptonychotes weddellii
AGGAAAGAGACCCTTGGGACAAATGGGACGTGCTCATTTAGATCACTGGCTGGATACTTCTCTCCTGGGCTTGGACCAAAAAAAGAAAGTGTTACGTCCAGGGCGCCTGGGTGGCTCAGTTGGTTAAGCAACTGCCTTCGGCTCAGGTCATGATCCTGGAGTCCCGGGATCGAGTCCCGCATCGGGCTCCCTGCTCGGCGGGGAGTCTGCTTCTCCCTCTGACCCTCCTCCCTCTCATGCTCTCTGTCTCTCATTCTCTCTCTCTCAAATAAATAAATAAAATCTTTAAAAAAAAAAAA
>NW_027758537.1:0-299 GCF_054177405.1 Leptonychotes weddellii
TATATAAACCTAATGGTAACCACAAATCAAAAACCAGTAATAGATATGCAAAAAATAAAAGGGAATCCAAGTATATCACTAAAGAAAGCCAGCACCCATGAGAGAAGAAAGTAAGAGAAGAACTACAAAAACAACCATAAAACAAGTAACAAAATGGCAATGAGTACATACCTATCAATAATTACTTTGAATGTAAATGAACTAGATGCTCCAATCAAAAGACATAGGATGATGGAATGGATAAAAAAGCAAGACCCATCTGTATGCTGCCTACAAGAGACTCATTTCAGACCTAGAGA
>NW_027758538.1:0-299 GCF_054177405.1 Leptonychotes weddellii
GTTTGTTTTTCTTTTCCCCACACTGTAAAGCAAATGGTGACTCTACCTTAAAATCATACCCAGAATGTGAAACTCCTCTTCACTTTCATTGTTCATAGTAATCAGACTGAGCCTATCAGAACGTAGTCAGATTCCCATCACTCCTCTGCATAAAAATCTTCCATGACTCCCTTTTCACTTAGAGGAAAAGCCTTCAAGGTCCACTCTACCTGGTGGGTGTTACCTCTCCAACCTCATGGCCTCTGACTATCACCTGCCCTCCTTCTGCTGCAGCCACACAGTGACCTCCTTGGGGGTCT
>NW_027758539.1:0-299 GCF_054177405.1 Leptonychotes weddellii
TAACATAATAAAAAATTTAAAAAATTAAAAAAAAGAAGAGCCCTTACAAATGAGATCGGGAGGCAGAGTCACAGTAAGAGTCAGAGTAATGCAATGTGAAAAGACTTGGCCAACCATTGCTAACTCTGAAAATGGAAGGGGGCCATGGACCAAGGAATACAGATGGCCTCTAGAACTCTAAAAAGCAAGGAAAAGATTCTTCCTTAGAGTCTCCAGAAGGAAAAAGGGCCTGCCAATTCCCTGATTTTTGCTCATTAGCATTCATTTCACATTACTGATCTAGTCTAGAACTGTAAGAT
>NW_027758540.1:0-299 GCF_054177405.1 Leptonychotes weddellii
AATAGAGTAATAATTTGAAGACCCAAGGGAAAATAAATTTTAACCTACAATTCTACACCCAGCAAAACTAGCATTGAGTGCAAGGGCAGAAATCATTTCGATATGCAAGAATTGGGAATTTTTATTCATCACAAACCTTTTCTTGGAGAAACTCCAAAGAAGAAACTGTAGTGAACAAAGACACAAATCAATCATATAAGGAAGTCTAAATAATGGTTGATAAACACTGTTTAATAAAATGATTCACAAGCTGAATCTAAAAATCCCAATGCCTGCAAGGTGTGAGACAGGAATGTTGA
>NW_027758541.1:0-4169 GCF_054177405.1 Leptonychotes weddellii
CCGAGCCTCCACAAATTCGTCTCCTTTTGCCTTCCCTTCGGACCCACCTCACCTGTCATGGCGGCCTGTGCCCGGCGCGCATGCGCAGACTGCCCCGGGCCCCTCGGGCTGCTCGGGGCGACCGGGCTGCCCGGAGCCGTCCCTTCCGATTGCAATGAAGCCCGGAGGGAGGCCGGAGGCGTTTCTGACCATCGGGAGTAGTATAATCTCCCCTAGAAGCATTTGACTACGAATCTTCTGGGCAAAGAAGGAGCTTGCTTCCTGATGCAGAGTCCATTTTTCCACAGGGAGGGAAGTACCTTCTGAGCTCATATCCAGAGTTTGCTCTTTTTAATGGTAAAACACAGGTAAGTGACCATTCAGAGCTTCTCTTCCGGCCAGTGTGGGGTATGGATGACTGAAATGGAGGGGCCACCTGTGCCTCACGCCCGGGGTGGGTCAGAGCCGTGGCTGGGATCCGCCTCGGCCTCTGGGAAGAAGGTTCTGCACCACTAGGCGCCCGGGAAGCTGGGGACAATGCAGTCGCAGTCCATCAACAACTATTTACTGAGCCCCTGCCATTGTCAGACATTCTTCTGGACTGTCGGTCTTATGAATTAACTTTTAGAAAAGTCGGGGACACACGGGCTGTATTGGAAGATTTTTCTTTAAGATTTATTTATTTTAGAGAGAGAGAGAGCTAGTGGGGGAGGGGCAGAGGGAGAGGGAGAGAGAGAGAGAGAGGGAGAGAGACAGAGAAGCAGACTCCCTCCTGAGCGAGGAGCATGCCGACACCGGGCTTGATCCCACAACCCTGAGATCATGAGCTGAGCCGAAACCAAGAGTTGGACGCTTTACCGACTGAGCCACCCAGGCGCCCCTGTATTGTAGTTTTGTAACTGACCGTAACACCACCCAACCAACCCCCCTTTCCATCTCTGGCACTTACCAGACTCCGCATGGTGAGTCTGGCTATCATATTTTCTGGAGGATTCAGAAGACACCTGGTTTAACACATCCCCCTCCACACCCAGCTTCCAAGAAGTTCTGTCTTTAAGGCGGACTGAGCAGGCTTACTGTCAGGAGGCCGGAGCACTAGTAACCTTATTTTGTGATGTCATGAGTGCAACAGGTTAGTGCCCTGGATGGAGTCTGGGTGTGTGGAAACTCCTCTTCTTCAGAACCGAGTGACAGTTGTAGGGATCATGTAGTCAGGGGCATCATCCCAGCACAGACAACCAATGAGGGAGCTCTGAGAATCAGGGAAACACTCATCACTTGTGTTCTTTGTGTCCTTGACACTATCCAGGCTCCAAAAGGAGAAATGCTGAGATTGTCTGCACTTAGCCAGGGCTTGAGAGAAGACGCCTCTTCCTCCCGCATCCTGACAAGAGAGGAATGCCCTGACCCTATGGCAGCAGCACTGGGGAAAGCATCCCGAGCAAGGAGCCTCCTCTTGCTCCCTTGGTTCTAAGTCTCTCTTCCCAGTCTTCAGACTGGAGTGGGTGGTGGGCAGCTCAAACCACTCCCCTCACCCTCCCAGTCTGACTTGGGAGGAAGTGGAGCTGGAATTCTACCACTCACTTACTCATCCATCCCTCTCTCCACCCAATATTTATTGAGCTGCTACTAGGGGCCTCTGGAACCCACCTGGTGACCTGCTGGTCCAAGTGCCACGTACACACTATGGGGAAGGTACTAGCGAGAGGAGACCAGGCAGGCCAGGTCAGGCCCTGGGAGATCATGTGGCAGAGCAAGGGTGAGGCAGGCAGTACCCAGCACCAGAGTTTGGGTAGTATCCAGGAAGCCCTCAGGCAAGTGGTAGTGTATGGAGAGAAAGCTGATACCGTGGGGCTCCTAGGGGGCTATGGTCATAGTGTCCAGAAAAGCTGGTCTGCAACCCTCCTCTGCTGAGCTTCTGCCTCCCCCCTGCCCACCCCCTCCACCCCCCCACCCCCACCCCCAGCTCAGCCCTGCCCTTGTGCCCAGTTCACCTGAACATGAAGGGCAGGTACAGGTGCAAAATAGACATTTCTCCCCCACGGGGGCAGCATAGAAAGATCCAAATGCTTCGACAGTGGTTGTAGTTCATTCTCTGAGGATATCAGCCGGGAGATCACGGGAGCCCTGATATTTGGGCCTTGCCCTACAGGTTCCTCTGTCTGGGGGCATCCCATGGGTGCCCTTCTCACAGCTAGGAGGGTGAGGCCAGGGACAGGGGCGCATGGCCCAGGGACACCTCTCCTGAGAGCTGGTGCCAAAGGATCCCAGGCATTCCCACTGTGCAGGGCTGCATTTCACCCAGCGGGCCCAGCGCTTCCTCCTCACCATGTGCTTGTCTATCCCCGGGACTAGATGGGGGCCTTTTGGATTTCCCAAGTATCCCCTCCTTCCATTTCATAGATTCACATGGAGAAGGCTTTTTTTTTTTTTTTTAATCACAAGGTTGTTTGCAAGGCAGATTAAGCCTAGACTCAAACCGTGAAATCACAGAATACACCACAGGCTGGTACCAAATAGCTGAAGTGAAGAGTCCCTGAGCTGATCATGACATTCAGGTGCTATAGCCTTCTGATCAGGACAGGATGCAGGAAAAGCCGCCGAAAGCCTGTCTCCACGGCCTCGCGGCTTTGATCTCTGGTGAAGTGGCAATTAGAGCAGACAGCGAGCCATAGGTCTTGATTCGTCCATTCAAGCTGGTGACTGCAATTTCCCTGGAGACAGAAGCACAGAAAAGTCAGTAAGTGTTGCGCTGAGCTTTAACCAGCTGTCTCCTCAGAGAAAACCCAGCTGTAGGGGAAGATTGCTGGACCGGCCTCAAGGCAAACGTCTACACACCCTGTGCTCTTCAGTCCAGGGGGAGGGCTTGTCAAGGTGTCAGCGGGCAACCGATGACTCTGGTCTTAAGTAAGAGCCCTTCAATGGGCCACAGCCTCTCAGTACAAATGAGGATAACCGCGCCCTGGTCTGAGAGGAGTTCCTTCTTTGGCCCCCAAAAATGCCATCAGCCGGGCTGCAGACAGCTCACTTCTAAACTGGGGCCTCCGGCTTCCGTGGTGGTTGAGTCCATGTGGTGGAAATTCAAACCTCTACACCAATCCTCCCTTCATATCCCTGGGTAATTGTCTTATATTTCTAGGCAGACAGTTGAAATTTGGTCATGGTGTTATTTTGCCGCTTTGGGCCGGCAAATGTAAATGCAGTACCAGGAAAACACTGAGTCCGCAGAGTTGGGGGGCGGGTAGCGGGCACAGCTGCCTTGCGATGGGGAGCAAGAGTGGCCACAGTTCCCAACGACAGTCCCAGTTCCCCTGAGACAGTCCTGGGCCACGCCGACTGTCCCATCCAGTTTACATTTGCTTCTCTCCAACCTCCCCTGGTTTGGCGATGAATTACAGAGCCACTGGAGGGGAGGTCACTTCCCCAGTCCCAGGCTTTATTTGAAGGAATTGATGTGCACGGGCCCTTGGCTTTGGGTGAAGGAAGCGTCTGGGCTCAGGTGGGTGGGGTTGAGTCAGGACACAGGCAGAGTCAGGGACCTAGTCTTGGGTCTTCTCTCCCCTCAGGCACCACAGGCTGAGCCCGAGACTGGGTGAGTCAGGCTGAGGGGCTCCACTGCTGAGGCATCTCGTGAAATTTGGGGGAGCAGGGCAATCTTCACACTTTCGTGCTGAAACAGAGGCAGCATCTGACAGGACCTGGGAGGTCCCACAGCCCAGGGGTGGGCTTGTCTCACCAGAGCTGAACTGAGCACAAGGTATTACGAGGCCTGCATGGATCATACAAGTTCGGATGATATAAAGATGTCTGAGAGTCGTACATTTTAGCTATGTCTTAGGACAAAGATAACACAGAAGGAGAACTCAGAGGTAGGGAAGCTCATGGTGGTAGAGAAAAATGTATCCATGAGGATACTGGCCCATATGTTCTGGAGTCCTGCAGAAGGTTCCTCCCGGGCTTCAGGTCTCTCTGTTCAAATCCTGTCCCTCTACTCATTAGCTGTCTGACCTTGGCAAAGTTCCTTAACCTCTCTTAGTTTCCCTGTCCATCACATGGAGAAGATAAGAGACCTGCCTCCCTGAGCTGTCATGAGGTTTAAGATAGATAGTATAAGTATGGTGGTGTTTGTGCAGCTCACTAAAAAGTCTTACCTTCCTCCTTTTAGGCACATGGTGAGACTGCATTTCCCT
>NW_027758542.1:0-299 GCF_054177405.1 Leptonychotes weddellii
AAAAAAAAAAAAAAAAAAAAAAAAGAAATTTTAGGAATTGGGAGGCAATGTAAACATTAATTGTCAATAATTTGTATTTGGGTATTCTACAGCATTCTAGGATGATTACAGCAGTAATGTTTTCTGTTTAAGTGCTTTGATATTTCCCTATCTGGAGTAATAATAATTTTGTATTATACACAAGATTAACTGAATGAAACACCTGCTGTATATCAGCTTCATTTTTAGCTACATCCTTGCTAGAATATATTTGAGAATTATTGGTTAATTTTAAATAAATTTTAATATATTGCTAAAAA
>NW_027758543.1:0-299 GCF_054177405.1 Leptonychotes weddellii
GAGGCGCCTGGGTGGCTCAGTCGTTAAGCGTCTGCCTTCGGCTCAGGTCATGATCCCAGGGTCCTGGGATCGAGCCCCGCATCGGGCTCCCTGCTCTGCGGGGAGCCTGCTTCTCCCTCTCCCACTCCCCCTGCTTGTGTTCCTGCTCTCACTATCTCTCTCTCTGTCAAATAAATAAATAAATAAATAAATAAATAAATAAAATCTTAAAAAAAAATCTTGCCCGTTTAAAAGAAAATCGCAAACAAAAACAAAAGCAAAAAATCTCTGTGCCAAAAGGCTTTCAGGAAAACCAAATG
>NW_027758544.1:0-299 GCF_054177405.1 Leptonychotes weddellii
GATGTTACATAAACTTGGCTTTATCAAAGCAATGTCATTTGAATAGGATCTTAAGTACAGGTGTATTTTATTTTATTTTTTTATTTTTTTTATTTATTTATTTTTAAAGATTTTATTTATTTATTTGAGACAGAGAGAATGAGAGAGACAGAGAGCACATGAGAGGGGGGAGGGTCAGAGGGAGAAGCAGGCTCCCTGCTGAGCAGGGAGCCCGATGTGGGACTCGATCCCGGGACTCCAGGATCATGACCTGAGCCGAAGGCAGTCGCTTAACCAACTGAGCCACCCAGGCGCCCCAG
>NW_027758545.1:0-299 GCF_054177405.1 Leptonychotes weddellii
TGGGTGGCTCAGTTGGTTAAGCGACTGCCTTCGGCTCAGGTCATGATCCTGGAGTCCCTGGATCGAGTCCCACATCGGGCTCCCTGCTCGGCAGGGAGCCTGCTTCTCCCTCTGACCCTCCCCCCTCTCATGTGCTCTCTGTCTCTCTCATTCTCTCTGTCTCAGATAAATAAATAAAATCTAAAAAAAAAAAAAAAAACTCAAAATTTTCTGCTTCTAGCCCCTGCTTGCAGATTTTATTCTTTAGATACTTGAAGTATGAGTAAGATAGTTCTCATTCAAACATAATACGAGGACTG
>NW_027758546.1:0-299 GCF_054177405.1 Leptonychotes weddellii
GCGAGGCTGTCGCTCACCGTCGGTGTAGGATACCCACGGCCAGGCACCCTCCCGCTGCCGTTTATCCTCCGATATCTGCCTGTGGAATCAGGGCTCCCCACTTCGTACCTCAAAACCAACTGCCTGTGATATTCTGTTTGTAGAGATCCAGATCTTCCTACATCTCAGGCTGGTTTTGTGAGTGCTCAGAGTGGTCTGGTGGATATCCAGCTCAATTCCGGGGACCAGTTGAAATAGGGTCCCCTACTCCTCCGCCATCTTTCCCTCCTTAGTAGGATGATTTTTAACCTCCAAGTGTT
>NW_027758547.1:0-299 GCF_054177405.1 Leptonychotes weddellii
AGGTATTTCCAAGACAATGTAACTACATCACAGTTGCCGCCTGGCTGACAGCAACTTAAAGACCATCCTGACTTCAGGGATATTAAAATGTCAAAAGATATGAGAGGAAACACCTGTGTACCAGCACTTTGCTTCAGAAATACAGTCCCCAGCTCTGCTGACGCCCTTGTGTGGGCCTCCCTGCTCACGTCTCCGTCCTCCCCGTCCTGCAGACGTCTCCACTCCTGGCTCCTGTGTTTCCCGTGCTCTCATTTCTCTACTGTGATTCCAAACATGTGCCCTCAGCATGTATTTTCTGT
>NW_027758548.1:0-299 GCF_054177405.1 Leptonychotes weddellii
TTGCTCCACGTCCCCTTCTCGGGGCAGCTGATGCAGACCACCCTGTTTAAAATTGGACCCCATCTTCCTCCCACTTCTCCTGAGTCCCCCTTCCTTGTTCTATTTCTTCTTCTTAACACACGTATCACCATCAAATATATAATCGACTCATTTCCTAAGTTTATTGTCAATCTCGCCCACTGGAATGGGAGCCCATTCCACCTCTGTGTGTCTTATTTCCTGATGTATCCCAAGCTCATGGAAGGGCTCCCTGCACATAGTGAGTACTCAGTAAGTACCTGTTGAATGAAGAAAAAGAA
>NW_027758549.1:0-299 GCF_054177405.1 Leptonychotes weddellii
GCATGTGGCTGTCCAGTTGTCCCAACACCATTTATTGAAGAGACTGTCTTTTTTCCATTGCATGTTTTTTCCTGTTTTGTCAAAGATTATTTGACCATAGAGTTGAGGGTCCATATCTGGGCTCTGTAAATAAAAAAAAAGAAGACACTAAATCCCAAAATTGTAAAGAAAGCAAGTTTGTGTGTGTGTGTGTGTGTGTGTGTATACATATATATACACAAAGATAAAATTGAATAGAGTGAAAGGAAGCCAAACATGAAGAATATATCCATAAAGTATAAATGTAAAAAATGTTAGTT
>NW_027758550.1:0-299 GCF_054177405.1 Leptonychotes weddellii
AGGAAGCACAAAAGGACAAAGTAAATGTCACGCTGGTCAAAACAATCGAGCTGACACAGCCATAAAAATAGGAACCAGCCACCAACTGAATGCAGAGACTAGTTGACATCTGGACAGAGTAGAGGAGTGGGTTGCAGATGGCAATGAAGCGGTCATAAGCCATGGCTGCCAAGAGAAATCCCTCAGCCACAATGAACAAGGCAAAGAGAAAGAGGTGGGTCACACAGCCTGCAAAGGAGATGGACTTGCTCTCAGACCAGAAGTTGATCATAGCCTTGGGTGCAATAACAGAAGAATAG
>NW_027758551.1:0-299 GCF_054177405.1 Leptonychotes weddellii
TTTTTAAAGATTTTATTTATTTATTTGAGACAGAGAGAATGAGAGAGACAGAGAGCACATGAGAGGGGGGAGGGTCAGAGGGAGAAGCAGGCTCCCTGCTGAGCAGGGAGCCCGATGTGGGACTCGATCCCGGGACTCCAGGATCATGACCTGAGCCGAAGGCAGTCGCTTAACCAACTGAGCCACCCAGGCGCCCCAGTACAGGTGTATTTTATAGGAAAAGACGAAATAGTAAGCATACCACGCAGAAGAAAGAGATTGTCTTTTATAGTTAGTTTCTTTTTTATTTGATTTTTTTA
>NW_027758552.1:0-4168 GCF_054177405.1 Leptonychotes weddellii
AAATAAATAAATAAATAAATAAATAAATAAATAAAAAGATGGCAACATAAGAAAACTCTGAGTTCACCTCCACAGAACACACCAAATTATACCTATTAGAACAATTCCTCCTCAAGAAGAACTGAGGGCTGACTGAGTAGCTACTGAACAACCAAAGACAGATGGCAAGAGAGACAGAGACACAGTAAGGAAGCGAACCCCCATCCCCAATGCTGTAAATGTCATTGGAGAGAGAAAATACTGAAGAACTAGGAATAGATTCCTCTGTCCTTGGGAACAGAAAAAACCCCACAGTTTATGAGGGTTGCTGGAGTGGGGGGTGGGGTGGGAGGGATGGGGTGACTGGGTGATAGACACTGGGGAGGGTATGTGCTCTGGTAAGCGCTGTGAATTGTGCAAGACTGTTGAATCTCAGATCTGTACCTCTGAAACAAATAATGCAATATATGTTAAGGAAAAAAAAAAGGTAGCAGGAGGGGAAGAATGAAGGGGGGGAAATCGGAGGGGTAGACGAACCATGAGAGACGATGGACTCTGAAAAACAAACTGAGGGTTCTACAGGGGAGGAGGGTGGGAGGATGGGTTAGCCTGGTGATGGGTATTGAGGAGGGCACGTTCTGCATGGAGCACTGGATGTTATGCACAAACAATGAATCATGGAACACTACATCTAAAACTAATGATGTAATGTATGGGGATTAACATAACAATAAAAAAATTAAAAAAAAAAGAATTGTGGAAAACAGGAAAAAAAAAAACCCACAGTTTAAAAGAGCAACCAGCATATAAAAAAGACAACACTAGAACTCTGGCAAGTGGCAGAGAAGCTATGGGAAAGTTCAGAGGAACTAGAGAATGACACGGTTTATATCCCCACTCCACCTTAAAAGCCTAGGCTGGAGCGGGTCTAGACACTATTACAGGCGAGTCTGGTTATCTTAGTGAGCTTACAACTTCAGCAAACCCAGCTCTCTTCCCTTCCACCTTAAAATCCCAGACTGAAGCAGGGTCCAGGTCACAGTGAGTTTGCCACTTCGGTGAACCCAGGGCCCACAAGCCAACACCAGCCACCCTGTGATGCTGGAGCACAAAAAAACAAGCCACAGTTTCTGTTTTTTTTCTTTTTTTATATATTTTACTTGTTTTATTTTTTTCCATTTTTGTTCCTTTCTTGTTCTGTTTTTTTTCCTTTCTTTTTCAAAGCCATGGTTTAAAAGAATAACTAGCATATACAGCGACAACTCCAGCCAGCCAGCAAAAGTCACAAAGCACACACAGTCTGCACAGGGGACACCATACACAAGACCATTCCTTCAAGTTTAAGAGAAGTAGTCTTTTTGCCTAATCCATTAAAAACAAATACAAAAAGTCAAGCAAAATGGGGAGACAGAGAATATGATTCAAAAGAAATAACAAGAAAAAAAATCCGAAAAATAACTAAATGAAACAGAGATAAGCAATATGCCTGATAAAGAATTTAAAGTAATGATCATAAAGATACTCACTGGGCTGGAGAAAAGAATGGAAGAACTCAGGCCTTCAATAAAGCTGGAGAAAATATTAAAAATAACCAATCAGGGTTGAAGAATATAACAACTGAAATAAAACATACATAGAGGGAACCAACAGTAGATTAGAGGATGCAGAAGAACATATCAGCAATCTGGAATACAGGGTAATGGAAAGCATGCAAGGTGAACAGCAAAAAAAAATAATTTTTTTATTTATTCAATTAGCCACCACATAGTACATCATTAATTTCAGATGTAGTGTTCAATAATTTATCAGTTGTGTATAATACCCAGTGCTTATCACATCACATGCCTTTACCCAATTACCTTTTAGTCCTAGACTTTTCTTTCCACTCAATTCCCTTTAACACTTCTTATAAGGCTGCCTTAGTGGTGATGAACTCCTCTAGCTTTTGTTTGCCTGGGAAACTCTCTCTCCTATTCTGAATGATAACCTTGCTGAGTAGAGCATTCTTGGTTGCAGGGTTTTTCCTTTCAGGACTTTGAATACATCATACCAGTCCCTTCGGGCTTCCAAAATTGCTGCTAAAAAGTCAGGTGATCACCTTATGGAGTTTCCCCTGTATATAACTCTTTTTCTTTCTCTTGCTGTCTTAAAATTTCTCTTTATCATTACTTTTTGCCATTTTAATTGTTACATGTCTTGGTGTGGACATCCTTGGGTTAATTTAGTTAGGGATTCTCTGTGCTTTCTGGATCTGGATGTCTTTTTCTTTTCCCAGGAATTTGTCTACCCCTTCTCTTTCTTCTCCTTCTGAGATCCCTATAATTGGAATGTTATTATGCTTGATGATATCACTGAGATTCCTTAATTTATTCTTATTTTTTATTATGCTTTGTCTTTCTGCTGCTTAGCTTGGTTACTTTCCATTACCCTTTCTTCTAGATCATTACCCTGTTCTGCCTCTTCTGTTATTGATTCCCTCTAGTGTATTTTTATTTCAATTATTGAGTTCTTCATCTCTGATTGGTTCCTTCTTATATATATTTTTTTGTAGTTCTCACTGAGGTCCTCCACTCTTTTCTCAAGTCCATTTTATGGACATTAAATACCTTATCAGGCATATCATATATATCTGATTCATTTAGCTCTTTTGCTCTAATCTTTTTCCTATTTTTTTCATTTGGTACATATTCCTCTGTCTCCTCATTTTGTCTCTATATAATAGGGAGGTCAGCTATATGTCCTGGCCTTCAAAGTAGTGGCCTTGTGTAAAGGAGATCCTGTGGTGCCCTGGAGCACAATGCCTCCTGTTGCCAGAATGAGGTGCTCCAGGGTGTCTTCTTTGTGAGCTGTGTACACCCTACTGTTGTTGCTGAGCTGTGTCTGCCTTCAGCCTTGTCAGCTGCAGTAACCCACTTTGCCTGCCCTGAACACACTGAGCAGGGTTTGATCCCTGTGCTATGGAGGATCTAAGGCTACCACAGACTCATAGGGAGGTAAGGTCAGCAGTTAGGTTAACTGTCTACACTTAGTCTCTCTGCCACAGCTGTGGGAACACTGAACAGCAGAGTTTCTCTTTGTGTGGCCACCTGATAGACCAAATGCCTGCCCCCTAGTCCATCAGCCGGGGCTGCAATCAAACTGATCATCAGGGCATTCTCTTTCTGCTACCAGCTAAAAGGTTCATCTGCTGGAACTGTGGACTTGCTGGTGTATGGGATTATCTCCCCCAACTCCAGGGAAGGAGTCACTTTGGAGTGGCACTGGTGCTTTTCTTGAATGGTGCGTCAAGGCAAGGGCCACTTCGGAGGGGTGCATGCCAAGTGGGTGGGCTGGATTGGGGGGGCGGATTTGCAGGGGTGGGGCCAGAGGTGCTATTCAGATATGGGAACCAGTGCTAACACTCTACACCTAAGTATCCTATCTAGGCTGGGGAAAGGGAGAAGTGGTGCTCACCACTACTTTTGTTCTTGGAGTAGTCTCCTGAAGATCCCTGCCACTTCAGTGCACATTCTGAGATTATAAAATATTCACATATACCTGAGGTGTTTTTCAAACTATTTCTTTTTTTTAATTTAATTTTATTATGTTATGTCACCATACAGTACATCATTAGTTTTTGATGTAGTGTTCCATGATTCATTGTTAGCCTATAACACCCAGTGCTCCATGCAATACGTGCCCTCCTTCATACCATCACCGGGCTAACGCATCCCCCTACACCCCTCCCCTCTAAAACCCTTAGTTTGTTTCTCAGAGTCTATAGTCTCTCATGGTTTGTCTCCCCCTTGAATTTCTGCCCTTTCATTTTTCCCTTCCTTCTCTTAATGTCCTTCATGCTATTCATTATGTTCCACAAATAAGTGAAACCATATGATAATTGACTGACTTTCTCTGCTTGACTTATTTCACTTAGCATAATTTCCTCCAGTCTCATCCATGTTGATGCAAAAGTTGGGTATTCATCCTTTCTGAAGCCTGAGTAATATTCCATTGTATTTATGGACCACATCTTTATCCATTCACCTGTTAAAGGGCATCTCGGCTATCCACAGTTTGGCTATTGTGGACATTGCTACTATGAACATTGGGGTGCATATGGCCCTTCTTTTCACTACATCTATGTCTTTGGGGTAAATACCCAGGAGTGCAATTGCTGGGTCATAGGGTAGCTCTATTTTTAATTTTTTTT
>NW_027758553.1:0-299 GCF_054177405.1 Leptonychotes weddellii
CGGCCGGGAGCCTGCTTCTCCCTCTCCCGCTCCCCCTGCTTGTGTTCCCTCCCTTGCTGTGTTTCTCTCTGTCAAATAAATAAATAAAAATTAAAAAAAGAAAAAAGAAAACAACCTGTGTTTACTACCATTCTAGGAAGAAATATAGGCAATTTAAAGTTTGCTACTAGTTAATAGTACAAACAAATAAAAAGACAAAATTATTTTCAAGTACTTAGGAAAAAACTTCAGGAGAATTTGCTGTCAACCATATCGATTAAGATTATTCTTATCTTCTCATTAAAAGAGGAAATGCACCT
>NW_027758554.1:0-299 GCF_054177405.1 Leptonychotes weddellii
CATATTTCATAGAAAACACTGTTAGTATATTTAGTCCTATATTTAGATACTTTATTGCTTCACCTCCATGGACAAATAGGATAAAATTCTCAAGCAAAAGGATAGAGCCACTACTTCAGTGTTTAAAATTTATGAAGCAACACACAATCCTTGCCCACATGACTTTTCAAAGAACCATCTGTAAAAAAAAAAAAAAAAAGGGCGCCTGGGTGGCTCAGTTGGTTAAGCGACTGCCTTCGGCTCAGGTCATGATCCTGGAGTCCCTGGATCGAGTCCCGCATCGGGCTCCCTGCTCGGCA
>NW_027758555.1:0-299 GCF_054177405.1 Leptonychotes weddellii
TAGAAATTTTATATATTTAAGATGTACAACTTGATGTTTTGGTATACATATATGTTGGGAAATAATCACCACAATCAAGCTAATGTCTAAGCACGAGATATTTTGGATGTGACACCAAAACAAAGGCACAAAACAAAAGTACAGGCAACAAAAGCCAAAATAGACAAGTGGGATTGCATCAAGCTAGAAAGCACCTGGGGGTGCCTGGGTGGCTCAGTCGTTAAGCGTCTGCCTTCGGCTCAGGTCATGATCCCGGGGTCCTGGGATCGAGTCCCGCATCGGGCTCCCTGCTCGGCAGG
>NW_027758556.1:0-299 GCF_054177405.1 Leptonychotes weddellii
AGTAATCATAGATCTGCTTTCGGTTACTAAAAATTAGTTTGCATTTTCTAGAATGTTATATAAATGGAATCATGTGGTAAGTACTCTTTTCTAACTGGCGTCTTTCATTCATCATAATTATTTTGATTCATCCATGTTGTTATGTATATCAGTAATTCATTTTTATTGCTGAATAGTATTCCATTATATGGATATGCCACAATTTATCTGCTCACCATTGATGAACATTTGATTTGTTCCAATTTTCGGCTATTAAAAATAAAGCTTCTATGTGTGTACAAGTCTTTGTATGGATACAT
>NW_027758557.1:0-299 GCF_054177405.1 Leptonychotes weddellii
GCTCAGTCAGTTAAGCAGCCGACCAGCCAACTCTTGATTTCACCTCAGATCATGATCTCAGGTTCCTGGGATCAAGTTCCTCATCGGCCTCCACACTTACTGGGGAGTCTGCTTGAGGATTCTCTCTCTCCCTCTCCATCTGACCCTCCCCTCACTCGCACTCTCTCTCACTCTCTCTAAAATAAATCTTAAAAAAAAAAGGTATGAGATGCAGGTTCATACACTGACCCCCCCAACCCTTGACTCCCAGATGGGGGGTCACCATCACACATAGAAAACAGGTTGGTCGAGTGCTTAGT
>NW_027758558.1:0-299 GCF_054177405.1 Leptonychotes weddellii
GTGTGTGTGTGTGTGTCCTTGTGTCCTTGTGTCCGTGGCAGCTGCTCATCCCTGGAGGGACCCTGGCTCCTGAGGAAACTGCTGAAATGCCCTGTCCCTGCGGCTTCCCCGTCTGGCCCTTGGTTCCGGCTGAGTTTCGGAGCCCTTCGCTAATCGCCTGGGAACAGAAATGCAGACGGCTGCCAAGGGCAGAGAGGCATCGATGCCGCAAGCTCAGGAAGGGAGGGCTTGGTGGCAGCCTCGGGGGAAGAGGAACCAGCAGGAGCAGGGCGGAGGCCCGGGGTGCGGGGGTGCTCCCG
>NW_027758559.1:0-299 GCF_054177405.1 Leptonychotes weddellii
GGTACGTACATTTGCTGGGGTGAGGATGGAAAGGTCTAGAAGGGATAGAGACCATGCTCAGGTGAGAAAGAACAGGAGGAGGGGGTGGCTGGCCAGACGTGGTGACTTAATCACTGTCAGGTGAGGGAGCAGGGGCAGGATGCTAGGAACAGGATCACTGAGGTCTCACCCTGGTCCTTCTGGTGGGCAGAGGCCACAAGGGTATGGTTTTTGGTGACCGCGGGCTGCCCGTCATGCTGCACCTGGCAGGTGAACACCACATCTTCCCTGTGGGCGGATGAGTTCACCAGGAGCCAGCT
>NW_027758560.1:0-299 GCF_054177405.1 Leptonychotes weddellii
CCTGGGTGGCTCAGTCGTTAAGTGTCTGCCTTCGGCTCAGGTCATGATCCCAGAGTCCTGGGATCGAGCCCCACATCGGGCTCCCTGCTCAGTGGGGAGCCTGCTTCTCCCTCTCCCACTCCTCCTGCTTGTGTTCCCTCTCTCGCTGTCTCTCTCTCTCTGTCAAATAAATAAATAAATAAATAAATAAATAAATAAAATCTTTTAAAAAACCACTAGGCTAGATTTTTCTCAGGAAAGTTCTACTAAACCTCAAAGATTAGAAAGTTCCTAGGTTACCTGATTTTCTATAGCCTGTA
>NW_027758561.1:0-299 GCF_054177405.1 Leptonychotes weddellii
ATACAAACCAAATGGTATCCAGAAACCAAAAAACAGTAATAGACATACAAAAAATAAAAAGAAAGGAATACAAGTATATCACTTAAAAAAGCCAAGTCACCATGAGAGAAGAGGACAAGAGAAGAAAGGAATGAAGAAAAACTACAATAACAAATATAAAACAAGTAACAAAATGGCAATAAATACATACATATCAATAGTTATTTTGAATATAAATGGATTAATATTCCAATCAAAAGACATAGAGTGAAGGAATGCATAAAAAAACCAAGACCCATCTATATGCTGCCTACAAGAGG
>NW_027758562.1:0-299 GCF_054177405.1 Leptonychotes weddellii
CACATACAGTCTCTGTTGCGCAGCCTTCTTTGTTTCTATTGTTATTGCTCTTATTTTCTGCAGTCCTTTAAACATGTAACATCCTTAGCTCAGGCACCATACAAAAAGACCACAGGAAGGATTTGGCCTAAAAGCCAAATTTTCTAACCCCTGGTCTACACCATTTGGGGAGGGGGGATATATATTTTTTATTTTAATTCCAGTATAATTAACATACAGTGTTTTATTAATATCAGGTGTGCAGTGTAGCTATCCAACAATTGTAGGCATTACTCAGAGCTCCTCATGATAAATGCACT
>NW_027758563.1:0-4168 GCF_054177405.1 Leptonychotes weddellii
TGTCTTATACAATTCACAGCGCTCACCATAGCACATACCCTCCCCAATGTCTATCACCCAGCCACCCCATCCCTCCCACCCCCCACCACTCCAGCAACCCCCAGTTTGTTTCCTGAGATTAAGTGGTTACTTCTTAATCATCTCATTTGATTTATTAACATACAACATAATGGACCACTCTTTGAAACACTATCTTAATTTGGTATTTGGACACTATTCTCCATTGATTCTTGGTCTACTTTGCTGGGTCCTCTTCATTTTCTGAACCACATAACATTGGAATACCCTCTCCCCAACCCCCCAGTACTTAACCTCCTCTCTTCTCTTCTCTACATACACTTATTCCCTAGGTGATTTCATTCAGTAATATGTCATTAATATCTATATAATTATGTTCTCCAAATATATAACTTTAATATAAAACTCTTCCTTGAACTACAGGCTCATAATCCAATTGACTGAATAATCCCTTTGGGTGTTTTATAGGAATCTCAAACTTATAAATCTATAACCAAACTTTTTATTTTACCCTCCTAACCTGCTCATTCCACAGGTCTGGTCGTTTCAGTCAATATCACCTTCATCCTTCCAGATTCTCAGGCCTTTCAGTCATACCATGAAAACCAATCCATCAAATAATTCTCTCAGATACACCTTCAAATTATATCCAGAATGTGATCACTTCTTGTTATCTCTATCTTCCTCATCCAAGTCACCAATATTTCTTATCTGGATAATTGTAATAGTTTCTTAATTAGTCTAATGCTTCCAGTATTGAAACCCCTTTTCCCCCAAATATATAAGCCACCCATCAAGATCTTGCTAAAACAAGAACATGTCAGTTTTTTGTTCAAGACCCTCAGATGGCATCCCATCTCACTTAGAGTAAATGCCAAAGTGCTTACAGTGGTCTGAAAGACTACTTGATCTCCCTTGACCCTCTCCCCCACCATCACTCACTATCTCTGCCTCCATCTACTATTCTGCTCCAACAACACTGGACTTTTTGATGTTTTTTGAAGACCTCATATAGCATATGCTATTCCCTCTGCCTGGGATACTTTTCACCTAGACTTCCATCAAGTATCCATTGAAATATCACTTCATCTTTGAGCTCTTTCCTGACAATCTAGATCAATAATAACTCTTATAGCTCATTTTTGTCCACAGCACTTATCTTTATTTGATATGTCATATATTTACTTGTTTACTGGTTTTTCTTTATCTCCTCTTACTACAATGTCAAATATATGAGTTCAGAGATTTTGTCTGCTCTCTTCACTGCTGTATTTCCAAGCACCAATAACTATGGCAGACCAATAGAAGACATGCAATACGGATTTATTAGATGACTAAATAAATGAAGAAAAACAAAGGTAAGGCCTGATAGCCAATTCAACTAAATATTATTTGTAAAAACAATGTGGGCCATATTTTCTACTGGTCAAAAAAGGTAAAAGAAAATTTTACACAATAAAAACAAGGAAAATAGATGAGATTATCTCAAAGAACAATTAAGATGTGTTAGATTTTCTGCTTTGTTTGGGAGAAGGATAGATAGATAATCTGTGTCAAATGGGAACACTAATGTTGCTTTATGTGGCAGTGAGCAGCCCGACTGAGGGGTAGAGGAGTACATGGGTATAGGGTAAGCACAGACAATGTGGTCGTTGCAGCCTTCCGCTGCCTTAAAAATCAGCACGGTTGTGGGGGGACCACATCAGGGAGGAGTGAGAAGGTCACACCCACCACAGACTCTAGAAGGAAGAGAGAAGCCGAGCATAATCATACTCTTGGAAAAGTGACACGCCTCTCATAGTTTAGGAACAGAAAGAGGAGATGTTACAGACTTATGTTCTGTGGATGTTTTTTCTCACTAGGCAGAAATGGAGATTCCTTAATGCTAGCTAATAACTATATTTTTAAAAAATGAAAGAAAATCTTTGTATTTTTAGCTTTGCAAAGAAACATTTCTGAAAAGTAATTATTTAAATCAATACCTATAAAAAGATAATACAATAAAACATCCTGTTCAAGTACCATTTAGACAAGGAATGTAAGGATAGTTCATATCAGTAAGATCTAGCAATATAATCTACTGCATTAATAATTTTAAAGAGGTAATCAAATGATTATTCTACCATGCAGAAGACCACTGTTTATAATTTAACTCTTATGAGAAACTCTTAATAAACTAGAAATCCAGGGTTTTCTGAATCTGACAAAAATATGTCACCCAAAAATCTGTACCTAATGGCATACCTAAAATGAAACTTTTGAAGCATTCTCACTATTATGCAGTTCAAGAAAAAAATGCTTATTATAAAAGTATACTATTTACATGACATGGTACCTTGTAAGGATAGGAAAGTTGAGATCAACAGAAAAAAAAGTCTTGAAAGGTCCAAAGTGTATGTGAGGCCCTAGTACACAACTGAGAAGGTAGTACAAATAAGGGAGAAAGAATGGAGCTGCTCAGTAAATGGTATTGGGGCAACTTGCTTTTCGTATGGAATAAAAACAAATCCATGCTTGACACCACACACACAAATTAACTCCATGTAAACTCAAAGTCTACACATTTAAAACAAAACTTTGAGAAGTAAATTAAAGCAATGTAGAGTATAGGAGGAATTTATATATAATATAACCATGGAGGAGAAAGTGATTTCTTAAGCAAGGCACAAAAAGCAGAAAAATAAAAGAAATCTAATGATGTCAAAATTTAAAAATTATCTGTGTTAAAAGATGACATGAAAAAAGTTAAAATGCAATCAACAGATGGGACGCAGAATTTTCAACATATATGACAAAGTATTAGTTATATATATGAAATATAAACACATACATTGAGAACATACACATTTACACATGTTTCTGTAAATCAATAAAGAAAACAGACAATAAAAGAATAAAGAGTAGAAAAAGGGGTGCCTGGGTGGTTTAGTCGGTGAAGTGACCAACTCTTGATTTTGGTTCAGGTCATGATCTCAGGATCATGGGATTGAGCCCCACATCAGCCTCCATGCTCAGTGGAGAGTCTGCTTGAGATTCTCTCTCTCCCTCTGTCCCTCTCCCATGTGCATGTGTGTGTGCTCTGTCTAAAAATCAATCAAAAAAAAAAAAGTAGAAACATAATTCAGAGAGGAGGAAATCCTAATGGCCCTATAAAAATGATGTCCAATTTTATGAATTAGAAACAATGAGATAGTGATTCATATCCACCAACCCACAAAAAATTAAATCTGATAATGATTATGAGCAAGGACCTGGGGAAGTGAGGGTTCTCATACACTGCCTGCAGGAGTGTAAATTGGTATGAGCACTTTGGAGAGCAATCTCGCAATGTCTACCAAACATGAAATGTACATATCCTATGACGTGGCAAGTCCACTGATATATACTCCAGAAAAACTCTATTATATGTGTCCTAAGGGAAATGTAAAAGGATATTTATTTCAGTATTTATCTCGGTATAAGTTATTTTAGTAAAAAAATGGAATCAATTTAAATTCTGATCAGTATGGGAATGGATAAATTATGATATTTTCATAATTTCATAAGATGGGAGTAATATACAGCAATTTTTAAAAAAATGAACAAGGGTAATATAACAACATAAATTCTGAAAACAAAATGTTTGACAGTAAAAGTAGTAATTGCCAGAATACCACATGCCATATTGAAAGTAAAATACATGAGCCTTTTAAAATACACAAATAATTTGTGTTTCATGCATATAACAAGCATGTTTCTTATATTTAAATATATAAATTTAGAAGTATAAAAACAGGACTGTACAAATGTCAACACATGACAGTTGTTCCTCTGGGAGAGTAGGGTGAGACTGAGAAAGGCAAAACTGAGAACTGTATAATTTGTTTCTGCACAAATAGTAGCTGGGAAGCACCTATGGGAAAGATGTTTATGTTTGATGTATTCATCTGGGTGGCAGTTCCATGGAGATTTATTGTACTGGGATTTAGTTTGATGGTCCAACTGTGGAATTAGGAATGATATCAAATGCTGTTGCAGGTAACAGTCAGCTGATAAACACTGTAAGACGTATATTCAAACCTATACTTCAGAACACATTTCCCTTTACTTGTTAAAATCCTGGCCATCTCATTATTATCTGCAATGTTGAAGATTGCAAGGCTGTGAGTCT
>NW_027758564.1:0-299 GCF_054177405.1 Leptonychotes weddellii
ACCTGGGGTCTGTGGTCTGCGGTGAAGGCCGCCCTACAGTAAGAGCACATTTCCACATTCAGCACAAGGATTTCTACTAATTACTCCTGTTGGTTGCTCAGTGGGTCCAGCTGTCCTCATGTTCAGTCTCACTGGCAAAAGCCTGACCTCTCTTGGATTTAAGGTGCAGTCGACCCTTGAACAACATGTGTTTGAGCTGCGCAGGTACACTTAAGAGGTGCTTATTTTGATAAATACAGTATAGTACTGTAAACGTATTTTCTCATGATTTTTTAAAAGATTATTTCAGAGAAGGGGAG
>NW_027758565.1:0-299 GCF_054177405.1 Leptonychotes weddellii
CAAACCATAAATATATGTGAATATCTATCATAGTACCTGATACTTGGAGGCATTCAATAAGTTTAAAATCTCTTATAACAGGACTGGTTTCATGCAGTGGAATATTATAAAGCAGGTAAAATTAACGAACTAAATACTAAATGTATCAACATGGATAAAACTTTAAAATAATAAAGCTGAATGATAAAAACAAGCTATGAAAGGAGATATAGACTATGATGGGACTTATTAAACTTTTAATATGAACCTAGCATGTTTTTATGGATACACATGTATGTAAAAATACATGAAAGCATGCA
>NW_027758566.1:0-299 GCF_054177405.1 Leptonychotes weddellii
CACATTACTAAACAAGTGCTGGCTCATAAAAGAAATCAAAAGATAAATTTTAAAGATACCTAGACAAAAATGAAGACAAGATACAACATACCAAAATCTATGGGACACAGCAAATGCAGTTTTAAGAGGAAAGCTCATAGCAATAAAGGCCTAACTCAAGAAATAAGAGAAATATCAAATAAACAATTTAACTTTTCTCTTTAAAGGACCTGGAGCTGGGGGAGAACATATAAGTCCAAAGTTACAGAAAGAAGAAAATAATAAATATTAGAATGGAAATAAATAAAATAGAGAATAAA
>NW_027758567.1:0-299 GCF_054177405.1 Leptonychotes weddellii
CAATGGAGCCTCCTCACCACCTCCCTCCAAGGAAGATATTATCTGCCCATTCCACAAATAAGGACTCTGATACTTAAAAGTCTCCTTGACTGGCCCATGTAGTTAATAAGGGAACCAGGACAGTGACTCCAAGACGAAGACCACCACATCCCCCTCTAGTTCATGCCTGCGGCCATCTCTCAATTTATTCCACAGGATTTCAGCGCCATGTACACAGCAAGTGCTCAATAAATGATCCAGGAATGAATGAAGCAAAAGGGTCTGCCTTTGGAGCTCACCTGCAGCTTCCCTCTGAGGCC
>NW_027758568.1:0-299 GCF_054177405.1 Leptonychotes weddellii
TGGCCAAGGCCGTTTCTCTGCCAGCCCCCTGTCCTTGCCTGAACCACCCTCCACCTGCCGGCACGTCAAGAACGTTGGGTCAGCGTGGCCGTGACAATGCCCGCCCGGTCCCTGCCGGCCACTGGGGCTTGTAAACAGCAAACACTCATCTCTCCCGGTTCTGGGGGCCAGACGTCAAGATCCGGGTCCTGCAGGCTTGGTGTCAGGTGGGGACCCTTTCCCTGTTCCTGTGTCCTCTCGTGGAGGAAGGGCGTCGCCGGGGTCTTTCCCATGGCCCTAATCCCATCGTAGGGGCTCCC
>NW_027758569.1:0-299 GCF_054177405.1 Leptonychotes weddellii
AATAGAGTAATAATTTGAAGACCCAAGGGAAAATAAATTTTAACCTACAATTCTACACCCAGCAAAACTAGCATTGAGTGCAAGGGCAGAAATCATTTCGATATGCAAGAATTGGGAATTTTTATTCATCACAAACCTTTTCTTGGAGAAACTCCAAAGAAGAAACTGTAGTGAACAAAGACACAAATCAATCATATAATGAAGTCTAAATAATGGTTGATAAACACTGTTTAATAAAATGATTCACAAGCTGAATCTAAAAATCCCAATGCCTGCAAGGTGTGAGACAGGAATGTTGA
>NW_027758570.1:0-299 GCF_054177405.1 Leptonychotes weddellii
CATCGGGCTCCCTGGTCAGCAGGGAGCCTGCTTCTCCCTCTCCCTGCCCCTCTCTCTGCTTGTGCTCTCTCTCTGACAAATAAATAAATAAAATCTTTTAAAATAAATAAATAAATATCTTTAAAAAAATAAAAAGGAGGAGCTCCAGGCTTTGCACAACAGGAGAAGGGACAGGCTGATAAAGGGTCGCTTATGTGGCTGGTGTGGAGGGAAGCCTTCTGGAATGACGTGTTTCAGGATTGTCCACAAGCAGTGGAAACAGCAGTTTCTCTGGGTCGAGGACACAGGATGAATCAAAT
>NW_027758571.1:0-299 GCF_054177405.1 Leptonychotes weddellii
GCTCACGCCTGCCTCCTTCCTGGGATGTGTGCTGCCCTCAGCCTCTGCCGCCCACCCGGCTACAGGCCTCTGCTCGTGCGTTCTGTCTGCAAGGCGCTCAGTCCGTAAACGCTCTCCTCCGTCCCAAGCAATGCTCCTGGACGGGCATGCTGTATTACAAAGGACCTTCTAGAGGGGGAGACAGAAACATGCAAACAGCATATGGACCGTATTCAGAACAGAAGCCCCAACATGAGTAAATGTCATTCCTTCTTTCAAAGAGTCACTGCCTAGCTGCAGGGAGTCGGAGTCAGACAGGT
>NW_027758572.1:0-299 GCF_054177405.1 Leptonychotes weddellii
CAGTAATCAGCACACTAAAGAACAGTGTTTGGGAAAAGTGAAAAACATGTTGGGTACACTTAGTAATTGTTCCACAATTTTATAGTTAAATGTGCATGTTAAAAGATAAGGGTAATCGCTAGAGCTATAGAAACATAATGTATAGCTCTAAAATTAGCAGAAGGAAAAAAAGAATATCAGGTTTTTTTTTTTTAATTTAATTTTTTTATTTTTATTTTTTTTATTCTTATGTTAATCCCCTACATTACATCATTAGTTTCTGATGTAGTGTTCCATGATTCATTGTTTGTGTATAACAC
>NW_027758573.1:0-299 GCF_054177405.1 Leptonychotes weddellii
CTGTTTGGCTTCTACCGCTTCTGTGAACTCCTTCCCGAAGGTCAGATGCGTCTAAGGGGAGAGAGGGCGCGAGATGAGGCAGCGTGATTGTTTAGGCAGTGCTGCCGCGAGGCCCCCACACCACTGGAAGGAAGGGGTCAGGACTGGCTCCAGCAGCTGGAGGCCCCTGTGAGGCCAGAACACCCTTTCACCTCCACATCCGTGTCCAAACTGAGCTCCCACGCCCAGAAGCCTCGGCTGCCTCAACAGTGCCCGCGTGTCAGTGTGTCGCCCGCGGTGCGGAGATCTCAAGCAGAAAA
>NW_027758574.1:0-4168 GCF_054177405.1 Leptonychotes weddellii
TTTTTTTTTAAAGATTTTATTTATTTATTTGACAGAGAGAGACACAGCGAGAGAGGGAACACAAGCAGGGGGAGTGGGAGAGGGAGAAGCAGGCTCCCCGCAGAGCAGGGAGCCCGATGTGGGACTCGATCCCAGGACCCTGGGATCATGACCTGAGCTGAAGGCAGTCGCTTAACCAACTGAGCCACCCAGGCGCCCAGCTGGAGTAAGTTTTAAAATTAAAATAAACAAAAACATGAATAAGCTGGGTACAAAGCACATTCAAACATTTCTCTTTACTCAACACATTCTGATGAACACCTTCCATGCCCAAGCACTGTCACATGCACTGTGGACATGACAAATGTCTGCACTGTGTCAAATAGCCCATTCTTTGGTGAGAGGAGATAGATGCTGTGAAAGTACACAAGTAAATGAATAACTATCATACATTCAGAGAACGATACAGTCTGTGAAAGAAATTAAAGTGCATTGTGAGTCTGATGGAATAGGATGGAGCAAGCAGAAAGGTGTACATTAGTCAGGGTGGTAGAGGAAGATCTTCCTGAGGAGAGGGTTCCTGGACTGGAAGATCCACCTGAGCAAAGATCTGGGGTAAGAATGTTCTGGAAACAGGGAACAGTCACAGTAAAAGCCTTGAGCCAGGAACAAGCTGGCATGTTCTAGGAATAGAAGCAACCACTGCCTGAGGAATAGAAGTGGGTGGGCTGTGGGTGTAAGATGAGGTTGGGGGTAACAGGGGTTGGATCATGCAGGACCCTGTAGGTTAAGACATGGACTTTGGATTTTACTCTAGCGAGATGGAAACATCTTGAAAGGTTTTAAGTAGGGGGGTGTGGTGATCTGATTGATGTGTTTAAAACATCCTGCTGTCTGCTATGTTGCTTTGTGGGCAATGAACATTAGGGAGGCAAGAGCAGAAGCAAGGAGATTGGCAGGTACAACACAACATATGATGCCTCTAAAGTTTAATATGGCGACTGTCCTCAGGCAGCGAAAAAGAACTGTGCCGAATTTGCCATGCCCAAACCCAGGTCTAGAGGTAGAGGGCCTTAGCCTACTACAGGGTACCTGGGCACAGACATGAAGAACACTCCTCCCCGCAAACAACATTGTGTAAAGAGGAGGGCAGCTGACCTTCAAATGAGACAAGCTGTGTTGGAATCCCAGATCTGTCTGGTCACCTTTCCAGCTTTAGTTTTTTCCTCTGTGAAGTGGAACTAATGGGCCCACCCCTCAGGCAAATTCCCATCAGATGGGAGTCTGAGATGAGGCAACATAGGCAGAAGCACTCGGGGAATGTTAACTTCCCTTCTTCCTGGGGGTGGCACATTTCAGGGAGGTGGTGCAGGGAATAACTCTTGTCCTCTGCATCCCAGACTAGAATGGCCCGTGTTTAGAAAGGACCCTATGCTTACCACTCTCCTGTAAGATGCATTATTAGTAATGTGACCAGGAAGCTAGGAGGGCCACTTCAAACTGCATTATTCAGTCAACAAGAAACTTGAACTGAAAGTGGGAAAAAAAAAAAGTCAAGAAAAGCAGTCATGGAGAAGGTTTGCCCAACTGCATGGCAAACTGAACTTCTGTGTCACACCTTCTCTGAGACAAAGCCATGAGGACTAAGGTTTGCATACTTGTACACTATTTCAAAGTGCATTCCCTTCTGTAGCACGCTATGGGAATGTGATTTGGATGGTAAAACAGATTTGGAGAGTTTGGATCTCCTTGCAAAATAAAAGGGCCAAAATGCAGGTTGGAGTAATAACTTTCACCTGACAGCCAGTGGTGGGGTTTACTTGGGTAAATGGTTTTCTAATTGACAGTTTTAGGCCCTGGCAACCGCAATAGAAATAGAGTCCAAATCCTTTTGAGGGCCTATAACTCCAAAAGCTGTGTTAATGTGATAGATTAAATGTACCAAAGCTGAGGCAGCCCAGCGGCAGACCCCGGTGCTGGGGATTGCCTTTTCCTGGTTTCACAACTGTTTGTTTTGATTGCTTTAAGTGTTGCAAAGCCCCATTGCCTTCCCTTCCAATTTCTGGCCCACCTCTACCCATACTGCTGGTTCATTTGAACTTCTTTTCAACTTTTGCTTCCTTAGAAAGCCTCTGCTGATCATGTGGTCAAAGATTTTGGGTGTTAAATTTGGCTACCCAGAACAGCCATATTGTCCAGGATTCTCCTTTTTCCATGCATTTCCAGAACTTCTTCACACACATTGCATCTGTAGTAGTCAGTTTATGTTGTCTAACAGCCTCAAAAATCTCAGCACTTCATGGGTTGGTAGGTGGTGGACCATGTTTCCTCTAATTTAACCTGAGCTCAGCTGGTTAAGTGGCTGTGCTTTGGGGTGTGAGTTTGCTGGGTTGATTCCAGTCTCAGGACTGGGTGCAGGAATGCCTGAATGTCTTTTTTCATGTGTGGGAACAACAACTACCTGGGGTCTGTCCTCATGGCAAATGGAAGCAGCTTAAGAGGGCAAACCAAGTACACATTTCAAGCCTCTTCCCACATCATTTCTTCTCATATCCCATGGGCCAAGGCAAAAAAAACCCCCAAAGTCAAGGAGGAGGGAAATATACTCTTCCTCTAGTGGGAGGAAGGAAAGTCACATGGCAAAGGGTCTGGATGTATAAATATAACATGGGGATGTTTGAAGAGCTGGTGACCAGTGAGCCAATCTACTACAACCTTCTTCTCCAAGTCCTGGTCCTGCTCCTGGTCTTGGATATAACCAAGGACTCACAATGAATGCTCATTCCATGTAGAGTGAAGCCTCTTGGGGAGATCGTTTCACTTCTGAAGGCACCACTGTAGCGCTGCAAAACTAAAGCATTGAGCCCAGTGGACTGTAAGGTTCAAACATTCTATGGATCTGTATGTTCAGAATATACATTCGTAAAGGGAGAATTTCTAAAATATTTTCTTGGGCCAAAGAAGGAAACTGCTAAATGGTGCTAAGAGTTGGAAAGTCACTAAGAGAAGTGTAGAGATTGCCTGTTAGGTTTTACTTACTAAATTTGTCCCAAACTCTGCTTATTGGTCAGAATCATGAAGAGGAAGAAGGAAACACATACATTAAGGCCTACTGTTGGTCTCAAGCTGCACCAGGCACTGAGAATATAACATTAAACAAATAGACAAATTCTCTGACTGCATGTGAGCTGTCATCTCAAATGTCAGTTTGCCTGGGCTGGGTTCACTTAACCACACATCAACTCCAATTCCATTTTTTCCCAAGTTGCTCAGAATGAGTTCATTGCATTCATACATTTCTATGATCTATCATTTTATCCTGTGATCTGTTTGGGGTTCGATGCTAAGTTTTAATATTGTCCAAGCATCACCTGAGAAAAAGAGAGGATGAACCATACTATAAATGTTGGGGAGCCATACCCACAAACTATGTCCCCAGGGAGTTCATGGGCCTGTAGCTCTGGTGTTAATAGCAGTTGTTCAAATTGATCAGATAAGTACAGACACTACAATGTCTATCTACCTGTTTGGTGATTTCCCTTAAGAATATAAATAAATATTTAACAAGAGAAATGGAGCTAGAGTCCGTACAGCTGCTTTGAGAAATTCTGAAGACAAGGCAAATCAGCAGGGAAGAGAAGAAGGAGGGGATAGAAGAATGATTAAAACATCAAAAGGGAAATCAGTAAATTTGAAACCCCAGACCTGGAAACCATTAGAAGTCAGCTGGTAACTGTCAAGAATCAATATAAGAAATATGTAATTTTTAATAACTCAGAAATAAAGTATGCTGTTAGTATGCTAGGAATTGAGGTAGGGGGTGAAAAGAAGTGAGGAGAAATGTGGTCTGTTAGCAATTTTTACGGATGCCAGGGCCAGCTTAAGGGGGGTCACTCTCACCTTCTAAGCACTCCGCTCTGTGCTTCAGCCTCAGCGCAGCGCATACCAGCCTGGCATCCCCCAGGGCACATCCAGCATTTCTACTGCTCAGCTAGTTTAAGAGACGTCATATCCAGGATTCCTCGGTGTTATCAATCCACACATGGCTGTCTTTGCCACAATCATCTTCCCCAAATAAATTGGGGCTACAGGAAACTTTTTATTAAAGAGCCCTTAGTTGGGCGCCTGGGTGGCTCAGTTGGTTAAGCGACTGCCTTCGGCTCAGGTCATGATCCTGGAGTCCCGGGAT
>NW_027758575.1:0-299 GCF_054177405.1 Leptonychotes weddellii
GTGGTCCCAGCCCCACTCACCTGGAAGGAACAAGAGCCCATGTTCGCTGAACACTTGCTATGAATCAGGAGCCAAGGCAAGCATGTGACCTGTCTCATCACTTTTTAATTTATTATTTGGAACCTTTGATTGTGGAAATGTTCGAAGGTAATCAAGACCAGACAGGCTGGTAATGAAGCCTGGGCCCTCCCCCAGCTTCCGTAGTGACTGAGCATCTATCCCTGCTGACTTTCTTTTCTTCCTCCTCTTCTGTCTTCTCTGTGTCCTTCCCTCCCTCGCTGCTGGAATGTCTAAAGCAA
>NW_027758576.1:0-299 GCF_054177405.1 Leptonychotes weddellii
GGCACACCTGGGTGGCTCAGTCACTTAAGCGACCGACTCTTGGTTTCAGCTGAGGTCATGATCTCGTGGTTGTGGGATCCAGCCCCACGTGGGATTCTGCTGCGCTCTGCATGGAGTCTGCTTCAGATTCTCTCCCTCCCCCTCCTGCTCTCTCTCTCTCTCTGTCTCGAATGAATAAATAAGTAAATCTTAAAAAAAAACACACACAAAAACAGTCAGGGTTCTTGATAGTCAGGGGCTTTTCCATTCTTGGGATAAACGCTGTTTGGTCCTCGGAATTGTTGCTGTCCCATCTCTGC
>NW_027758577.1:0-299 GCF_054177405.1 Leptonychotes weddellii
GTTCCAGTTCAAAATGGTGACATAGGAAGATCTTAAACTCACCTCTTCCTACAGACACACTGAATCTGTAGCTGCAGGGGGATCATTTTCCTCTGGAAGGAAAAAAAAAAAAAGCTAAAACTGGCAGACCCCTTTACACAGGGCAAAAGAGGGAGAAGCCACATGGAAACAGGTAGGAAACAATCTCACCGTAAGCCCCACAGCCAGCAGGCAGCCACAGTAGGAGAGAACTCAAAATCCAAAGTTTCTCCCTGAGGAGTGAAGGGCTCATACTCCATATCAGGCACCCCAACTTTTAA
>NW_027758578.1:0-299 GCF_054177405.1 Leptonychotes weddellii
CAAACCATGTGTAGCCAGCATGGCGCAGATGCTAATTACTCCTATTACCTTAATAACTGGAGAACCCTGGAATAATACATTTTCAGTCATGAATTAAAAGTGGCAATCTATTGGCTTTGATGCTGTCAAAACGAAATCTGCATTACCAAAACTCTGTGAGCCAGAAGATTAATTATATTTGTACAACCTTTTTTCTTACAATCACTAACAAATTATAAAAGTACATGGAGTCTTATTTGGGAAATAATTTTAGGCTATTATCTGAAATAGAGTGGTGCTAATTTTGTTGGTCCAGTCAA
>NW_027758579.1:0-299 GCF_054177405.1 Leptonychotes weddellii
TTGCTCCACGTCCCCTTCTCGGGGCAGCTGATGCAGACCACCCTGTTTAAAATTGGACCCCATCTTCCTCCCACTTCTCCTGAGTCCCCCTTCCTTGTTCTATTTCTTCTTCTTAACACACGTATCACCATCAAATATATAATCGACTCATTTCCTAAGTTTATTGTCAATCTCGCCCACTGGAATGGGAGCCCATTCCCCCTCTGTGTGTCTTATTTCCTGATGTATCCCAAGCTCATGGAAGGGCGCCCTGCACATAGTGAGTACTCAGTAAGTACCTGTTGAATGAAGAAAAAGAA
>NW_027758580.1:0-299 GCF_054177405.1 Leptonychotes weddellii
CCCGAGCGGCGGAGTCGCGCGCGCGAATTGGGAGCGGCTGGCGGTTTTAGAAGCACAAAGGGCAGAGACGTGCCCCGACCTGGAGGCAGGACTGGGAGCACTGCGGAGGGACACACAACCCAGTCCACTGCAGTTTATAGCAGCACGGACAGAAACAGAGACAGTGTGGCCTGGAGAGCTCACTGAAGAACAGACCGTGGTCTCTCTGCTCTGAGGCAGAGGGTTGGAAACGGTCTCTTCTGCTCTGACTCACGGAGATGACGCGGAAAGCCGCCAGAGAACAAAAGCCCCAAAGACTG
>NW_027758581.1:0-299 GCF_054177405.1 Leptonychotes weddellii
AGCATAGGCAAAACTTTTCCAGATGTTTCAGTATAGATAACTGGCTGGTGAGCAGAAGTATTTGTTAGACGTAGCCAGATTTCAAAGTATGTGTTAAGAGTAAGAGAAGCAGAGAGGCGCCTAGGTGGGTCAGTCAATTAAGCATCCGACTCTTGATCTCAGCTCAGGTCTTGATCTCAGGGTCATGAGTTCAAGTCCTGCATTGGGCTCCATGCTGGGTACTTAAAAAAAAAGAGAGGGAGAAAGAGAGAGAGTAAGATAAATAGAAACATAAGATGCATTAAATATGAGTGGTAAAT
>NW_027758582.1:0-299 GCF_054177405.1 Leptonychotes weddellii
TCCCACATTAAAATCCATGAGCAAATCCTACTGACTGGTTGTACATTTAAAATAAATCTGGGGGGCGCCTGGGTGGCTCAGTCGTTAAGCGTCTGCCTTTGGCTCAGGTCATGATCCCTGGGTCCTGGGATCGAGTCCCACATCGGGCTCCCTGCTCCGCGGGAAGCCTGCTTTTCCCTCTTTCACCCCCCTTGCTTGTGTTCCCTGTCTCGCTGTGTCTCTCTCTCTCTCAAACAAATAAATAAAATCTTTTAAAAAATAAAAAATAAATAAACTGAGACTAAATGAGAATAAAGGCA
>NW_027758583.1:0-299 GCF_054177405.1 Leptonychotes weddellii
CAAACCATGTGTAGCCAGCATGGCGCAGATGCTAATTACTCCTATTACCTTAATAACTGGAGAACCCTGGAATAATACATTTTCAGTCATGAATTAAAAGTGGCAATCTATTGGCTTTGATGCTGTCAAAACGAAATCTGCATTACCAAAACTCTGTGAGCCAGAAGATTAATTATATTTGTACAACCTTTTTTCTTACCAATCACTAACAAATTATAAAAGTACATGGAGTCTTATTTGGGAAATAATTTTAGGCTATTATCTGAAATAGAGTGGTGCTAATTTTGTTGGTCCAGTCA
>NW_027758584.1:0-299 GCF_054177405.1 Leptonychotes weddellii
GACCTGAGCCAAAACCAAGAGTCAGACACTTAACTGACTGCGCCACCCAAGCACCCCTTGACTCGTTCTTTTGTGTAATGACTGTATTGAGTACCAACTAGGCTAGGGTTACATTAATAGAAAAAGCACAGGCATTGAAGGCAGGAGATCTGGTTGAAATCTGGGACCAACACTCAAACCTCTAAGGACTCTGTGTCTTCATGCTCCAAGTAAAAAGGAGATAGTGACTAATGATTCATATTTCAAACATCAACGTGAGGATTAAATGCTCTATGAAGCCACAAGCATATTACCTGATG
>NW_027758585.1:0-4168 GCF_054177405.1 Leptonychotes weddellii
AAGAAAAGAAAAGAAAAACCCCTGTCGTCCCAGAACAGCATTAAACATGAACACCAATGAAAGATTACTTCGGTTCAGAGAATTGGCGGGGGGGGGGGGGGGCAGCTTTTCCTTTATAACGGATTTCATTGTTATTACCAAGAAGATATTTTACCTTTTTAATCATGAAGCCACTCTTGGATTTTGCCAGTTAGGTGAGAGCCTGTGTTCCCCTTGGCCAGTCTGGTTGAGCCGGTTATATAACAGGGTTGCTGGGTTTGTGGGTTCTGGCTTCCTAGGCCCCAGCTATGAGAATCATTTCTGTCTAGCACCTTGGGTGATTTGAAGATTGGTAACATATTCCTCAGTTTGGTGTTTCTACTGTAAACAGTACTGAAATGAGATTCTTCAGTGAGGACTTTGGTGAAATGGGATAGTTTCAACAGAATGCTAGAGAAAGACATCCTTCAAGCTCAGCTCCCTGCCCCAGGAAACCAGCAGATCCTTTCTTTATGGTCTTTTCTGGTTTCTCAATTCCAAACATCCTCCATCCACAATTACGCCAAAGCTGATGAGGCTCAAGGACACACCTAGGTGGTAAGTTTAGAGAAATCACCCTGCAGTTTTAATTCCTTAGTAATTTCTTTCCTGACCACTGTTCATGAGGGCAAGACACTGTAGCCAATTCACTTCCATTCAGAGAGAGCTCCCCTTCTAAGTCTGTTGAATTCTTTTCTGTGGGAATTCCAAAGGACCAAATCAAAACCAGCTCAAGCCCCAGATGAGTCTCCTTAAATCCCAAACTCACCAAACTAGAATCATGAGGCTGGGCGTGGTGTGCAAGCCCATGCAGGCATGAGGTCTAAGAGGCGGGCTGTGTTGACCTTTCAGATTCTCTGCCTCCTTATCAATAATGCAAACAGCAGGCCTCACAGCAGAGAACTAGGGATCAGGATACATCTCCACTGTTCCAGAGAATAAATATGGAGAGGGGCCAGCATGTATCCAGAGAGCAGGCTACAGCCAGCTCCTTGACCAAGGTCCCAGGCCCACCCGGACAAGAGCTGAGGAATAATTAGTGGGGAGCAGAAAGAAATTATCATCTGTTTGCACATTTCACAGTATGACACCATATCAATTTTTAGCATGAAGCAGAGAAATTTTCCAACTTATGATCATCAAATTCAGAAGAGAAGAGTTTTCAGGCTTCCAGTTTCTAGCGTCATCATACCCAGTGAGCCAAATTCTTTTTTTTTTTTTAAGATTTATTTATTTATTTGAGAGAGAGAGCGAGCATAAGCTGGGGGAGGGGCAAAGGGAGAGGGAGAGGGAGAGAGAGAATCTCCAGCAGACTCCCTGCTGAGTGCAGACCCTGATATTTGGGGGGGGGGAGCTCAATCCCAGGACCCTGAGATCATGACCTGAGCCTAAATCAAGAGCCAGATACTCAACCAACTGAGCCACCCAGGCATCCCCCCAGCGAGAAGAATTCTTGAGGCCATTGTGGAAATAAGACTTTACTGGAATAGTCAGTATTTACAGTTAATAACTGTAAATCTCCTCTTTTCAAGAGATAAATTCAGAATGAATTAGAATCTTCTAGTACAAATTCTAAACATCCAGGATATGGATTCTCATTGGCTCACCATGAGTCACATATTCATAGTCGGCCAGTCAACATTGGGTACTGTGACAGAGGCCTCATAAGAATATACATGGTTGCCTGGAGGTCATTGCTGTGTGTGAAGAGGCAAACTAGGGTCCTTATGAGCTGAGCAGAAGCTTCAAATAGCATATACTATGAATGTCTTGCAAAGAAAGGTCTGGGTAGCAATTCCTGTTCTTAAAATAGAAGGTCCCTGGGCGCCTGGGTGGCTCAGTTGGTTAAGCGACTGCCTTCGGCTCAGGTCATGATCCTGGAGTCCCTGGATCGAGTCCCGCATCGGGCTCCCTGCTCGGCGGGGAGTCTGCTTCTCCCTCTGACCCTCCCCCCTCTCATGTGTTCTCTCTCATTCTCTCTCAAATAAATAAATAAAATCTTAAAAAAAAAAAAAATAGAAGGTCCCTACTCTAACACTACACTCCTCTTTAAATTCTCCACTTTCTGATTTAATTGTACTTTCAAAATTCAGGACATCTACTGTAGATGGTCACAGTGCTAAGGATCCCAGATCTTAGTTTTTGAATTTTGCAACATAGCTGCACATTTCTCTACATTTGTCGCTAGGCTCAATATTAGCTAGATCCACCAGAATGATAGCCACATTAGATGAATCACCAAACTGTAACGCATAGTTACTGAGATAGTCCAGACATTTTCAATCTCTCATCCTTTGTTCTTATTGTCTTCTCAGCCTGGAATAGCCTTACATAATCCAGCTATTGAAATCCTGTTCTTTATCCCTTATGGCACAATTCAAATGACAATTCCCCCCTGAAGTCTCCCTTGATCCTCTCAAGTTTAGAGTTGCCAGATTTAGCAAATCAAAACAGGATATTGAGTTAAACTTGAATTTCAGATACACAAGAATGATTTATAATGCAGGCATGTCTCAAATATTTCATTGGACATACTTAAAATTCATTTGTTGTTTATCTGAAAATAAAATTTAATTGGATATTCTGTATTTTTATTCTGTATTTTTTTTATTTTTTATTTTATTTTTTTTAAAGATTTTATTTATTTATTTGACAGAGAAAGACACAGCGAGAGAGGGAACACAAACGGGGAGTGGGAGAGGGAGCAGCAGACTCCCCGCCAAGCAGGGAGCCCGATGTGGGACTTGATCCCGGGACTCCAGGATCATGACCTGAGCCGAAGGCAGTCGCTTAACCAACTGAGCCACCCAGGCGCCCTATTCTGTATTTTTTAACATAGAATGTATTATTAGTTCCAGAGGTAGAGTTCAGGGATTCATCAGTTGCATGTAACACCCAGTGCTCATTACATCACATGCCTGCCTTAATGCCCATCACCTGGTTACCCCCTCCCCCCCCCACCCACTTCCCCTCCAACAATCTTCAGTTTGTTTCCTAGAGTTAAGAGTCTCCCATGGCTTGTCTCCTTCTCTGCTTTCATCTTATTTTATTTTTCCCTCCCTTCCCCTGTGATCCTCTGATTTGTTTCTTATATTCCACATATGAGTGAAACCATATGGTAATTGTCTTTCTCTGATTGACATATTTCACTCAGCATAATACCTTCCAGTTCCATCCATGTTGATATAAATGGTAAGTATTCATCCTTTCTGATGGCTCAGTAGTATTCCATTATGTATGTATACCACATCTTCTTTATCCATTCATCTGTGGATGGACTTCTGGGCTCTTTCCATAGTTCGGCTATTGTGGACATGGTTGCTATGAACATTGGGGTGCAGGTGCCCCTTCAGATCACTACATTTGTATCCTTTGGGTGAATACCCAGTAGTGCAATTGCTGGGTTGTAGGGTAGCTCTATTTTCAACTTTTTTTTAAAAAATGATTTTATTTATTTATTTATTTGACAGAGAGAGACACAGCGAGAGAGGGAACACAAGCAGGGGGAGTGGGAGAAGCAGGCTTCCCACAGAGCAGAGAGCCTGATGCAGGGCTCGATCCCAGGACCCTGGGATCATGACCTGAGCTGAAGGCAGACGCTTAATGACTGAGCCACCCAGGCACCCCTATTTTCAACTTTTTGAGGAACCTCCATACTGTTTTCCAGCAGCTTGTACCAGCTTGCATTCCCACCAACAGGGTAGGAGGGTTCCCCTTTCTCCACATCCTCGCCAACATCTGTTATTTCCTGACTTGTTAATTTTAGCCATTCTGATTGCTGTGAGGTGGTATCTCATTGAGGTTTTGATTTGGATTTCCCTGTTGCCGAGAGATGTTGAGCATTTTTTCATGTGTCTGTTGGCCATTTGTATGTCTTCTTTGGAGAAATATCTGTTCATGTCGTCTGCCCGTTTCTTGACTGGGTTATTTAAATGTTCTTTGGGTGTTAAGTTTGATAAATTCTTTATAGATTTTGGATACTAGCCCTTTATCCGATAAGACGTTTGCAAATACCTTCTCCCATTCGTCTTTTAGTTTTGTCAACTGTTTCCTTTGTTGTGCAAAGGCTTTTTATCCTGATGAAGTCCCAATAGTTCATTTTTGCCCTTGCTTCCCTTGCCTTTGGCGATGTTTCTAGGAAGAAGTTGCT
>NW_027758586.1:0-299 GCF_054177405.1 Leptonychotes weddellii
TTTTTTAAAAAAGAGCCCCCTTTTTTTTCTTAAATAAGACAGGAAACAGCATCTTATCTTTTCCTCGCTGCATGAGCAGCAGACCTGTTGGTTTTCATGCAGCACGATATCTGTAACAAGGGCCTTTGATAAGCTTGCTCGATCATGGGAGGACAGAGGCTACCTGCTAATGTTAGAACGAGCTCTTCTCACAATGCCTCTTATAAGTGCTGATCTCATGCTGGATCCACAGAGGTGCCCCCAGCACCATAAGGTGCTGCAGTTAAAGCTTCTGGAATATCGCAATGGCACTTGGCGGC
>NW_027758587.1:0-299 GCF_054177405.1 Leptonychotes weddellii
GCACGTGCGTGCAGATGGGGGCTGATGTTCCGCTTTCCCCTTGGGGAGGCCAGGGACACATGCTGACGCCGGGTCAGCGTTTACACAGGCTGGCAGGCCGTCTTTGTGCTGGACACAGCACTCTCTGCGGGGAGTCCACCTGCGTGCAGCTCTGGGCTGGGGGAGGCGCAGGGGCTGTCAGAGGCCTTCCGCTGGGGAGCGCCCAGGGGCTGGGGTCCGCGTGCTCTGCCCATGTGCGCCGGGGAGTCTGTGCTCGCTCTGACATCCTATTTGGATGTCCACAAGGGGGTTTCCGACCT
>NW_027758588.1:0-299 GCF_054177405.1 Leptonychotes weddellii
AAAGCTGAAGAAAAATGTATACGTTTATAAAATTTTGTTAAAATTCAGGTGGGTTTTAGATACCAAGAAGCTCAGATTTAAGAACCCCTGCTGTGGGGCGCCTGGGTGGCTCAGTTGGTTAAGCGACTGCCTTCGGCTCAGGTCATGATCCTGGAGTCCCGGGATCGAGTCCCATATCGGGCTCCTTGCTCAGCAGGGGTCTGCTTCTCCCTCTGACCCTCCCCCCTCTCATGTGCTCTCTCTCTCTCATTCTCTCTCTCAAATAAATAAATAAAATCTTTAAAAAAAAAAAAAAAGAA
>NW_027758589.1:0-299 GCF_054177405.1 Leptonychotes weddellii
TAAAAGTCCCCCCATTTCCCCTGTGCATGTGAGCATGCCTTACAATCCGTTCCTTTCTGTTGCATTTTTCTATTAAGTCCTTTTCAAAGAAAAGCCCATTTTTTTATGGGACTTTGATGCCCATCTGCATGGGGGGGGTTCAATATCAAATAACAAACTATAAAAATGCTGAAGTGGGGACTCAAGTGGAATATATCCCCGGAGGCCTTCTGTTCAAGGCACAAGACCCACATGGCTCAAGGTGGCTCTGTTACCATGTGTTGGTACAGGAGACACTCCAGAAATGGAGATCACAGAGC
>NW_027758590.1:0-299 GCF_054177405.1 Leptonychotes weddellii
GTCCCACATGTCCTGAGGGAGTTGTTGCAGGTGTTGCTCATAGAACATAGCGGGGCCGCACGATTTGAGTAAGAGGCTCTGGCTTGTCCTGGAAAGCCCATTTGAATTCACCGGCTGGCCCGGGAGGTGGACCGTGGCTCTTTGTCCTGCGTGCCCCACCCAGAGGCTCGGGGGACTTTCGGGATGTCCATATCACGTGCACCATGCCCGGTCCTCTCGGACTTCCCAGCCGGGGAAATCACGTCTACACGGCGTGAGTGAGGCCTTGATGGGCTGTCCGACGGGGCGCCTGGCTGAGG
>NW_027758591.1:0-299 GCF_054177405.1 Leptonychotes weddellii
GAGTCCTGCATCAGGCTCCCTGCTCGGCAGGGAGTCTGCTTCTCCCTCTGACCCTCCCCCCTCTCATGTGCTCTCTCTCATTCTCTCTCTCTCAAATAAATAAATAAAATCTTTAAAAAAAAAAAAAAGAATTACTATGTTAAAAAGCAAACCACAGGCCTAAAATGGTGTTGATGTGGGAAACAAAGGCAGAAGAAAAATTATTAAATTTCCTTACTACCTACAGCCCATTGACAAGTCCTTGAAACAGGCAGAGTGACATTCCTCTTGGGACTCAACTGCCTCAATGTTAATACTTC
>NW_027758592.1:0-299 GCF_054177405.1 Leptonychotes weddellii
TAGGAGCACCTGGATGGCTCCATTGGTTAAGTATCCCAACCCTTGATTTTGGCTCAGGTCATGATCTCAGGGTTATGAAATTGAGTCCTGAACCAGGCTCTGCTCTCAGCACTGAGTCTGCTTGAGATTCTTTCTCCTTCTCACTCTGCCCCTCCCCCCACTCAGGCATGCTCTCTAAATAAATAAATAAACAAATAAAATCTAAAAAAAAAAAAAATCCCACCCATATGATCATTTCAATACATGCAGAAAAAGCATTTGACAAAGTACAACATCCATTCATAATAAAAACTCTCAAC
>NW_027758593.1:0-299 GCF_054177405.1 Leptonychotes weddellii
AAGAAGAAGAAGTGGTAACATGCGTGAAAGCTTCAGGACAGGCTAGAGTGGCAGGCAGCAGCAGAGAGGAAAAACGATACTGTGTTGTTGTTTTTTTTTAAAGTGGCAAGAAAGAGTAGCACCTTGGATAATATACTCATCCAAAGAAAATTAATACAAGTACAAATACATTCAATACATCTTAGTAACCAAGGCCTCAAGGCCCTCATAGTACAGATGAAAAACATGGCAAAACAAACTGATAAGATAAGGGAATTAAAAAGAAAAAAATGGGGGGATAACTGCTAAAGAATAAAGAG
>NW_027758594.1:0-299 GCF_054177405.1 Leptonychotes weddellii
ACAAATACAATGAATAACAATAAAATTAATATTTTTTCCTTTTAATTAGATCAATTCATTCAACAGTTAATATGAAATATAAGACTTAAAACTATAAAACTCAGAAGAAAATATAGGGCAAAAGATGCATGGAATTGAATTTGGCATTGATTTCTTGGATATGACACCAAAGGTATAGGCAAAAAGAGAAAAAAAAAAACAGAAAAATGAGACCTGCATATATAAGTTTTCAAATGTGTGCATCAAAAGATACTATCCACAGAGTAAAAAGGCATCCCATAGGTTGGGAGAAAATATTT
>NW_027758595.1:0-299 GCF_054177405.1 Leptonychotes weddellii
CTTATTTTTTGTGAGGTTTTTGATTACTGTTTCAATTTCCTTGCCAGTTATTGGTCTGTTGAGATTGTTTATTTCTTCCTGTTTCAGTCTTGGTAGTTTGTAAGTGTTCAGGAAGGCATCCATTTCTTCCAGATTGCCTAGGTTGTTGGCATACAGCTGCTGGTAATAAGTTCTAATAACTGTCTCCATTTCCTTGGTACTGGTCATGGTTTCTCCCCTTTCATTCATGGTTCTATTAATTTGGGTCCTTTCTCTTTTCTTTTGGATAAGTCTGGCCAGAGGTTTATTGAGCTTATTAA
>NW_027758596.1:0-4168 GCF_054177405.1 Leptonychotes weddellii
TGTCCACTTTTCTCTACCCTTCGTTTCTGGGCTAATGACAGTAACAACAGCCAACATGACTAGGTGAGAGGCTCTGTGCTAGGCACTTTGCATATATTACTATACATTATTATATTTGATCATTTTATCCACTCCTCCGGGGAACACAATCCTAATCCCTACTTTATCAATGAGGAAAATACAGCACAGAGATATTTATTACCTTCCCAAGGTCACATAGCTAGAAAGACATGGAGCTTGGCCAGGCATCCAGGCAGTCCTCCAGAGCCCACAACCTTTCCCTACCTCCCATCATCATTAGACTAGAAGAGTAGCAAGGGATTGGACTCTTTCAGCTCCCCCTGTAGGGAAAACTGAATGCGAAATGAGTTTTAAAAGGAAGCAGTTTTTAAATATACACTGTCTCATCTAAAAACATGCAAATTTTTCTGACTAACTAAAAATGAGCAGAACTGAAGAATTTTGACCCCGATGCCCTCAAACCCACACCAGAGAGAACATTCCAAGTTCACTCTCTGTGAGTCACCCATGCCCAACACTTGCTTGTTGAGTAATGCTAGGAGAGTCCCAATGGGTTCCCACCCAAACTGCATATAATTTAAAGAGCTTTCCAAATCTCCTGCTAAATTTCTCCAACTTAAGTGAGATTTTAAGTTGAGAACTTGGCTTGATTGGCTTAACTTATTTTCATCCATTTCAGAGTTTAAGATTCCCAAATGCAGGGGCACCTGGGTGGCTCATCCATTAAGCATCTGTCTTCGGCTCAGGTCATGATCCCAGGGTCCTGGGATGGAGCATCGGGCTCCCCGCTCAGTGGGGAGCCTTTTCCCTCTCCCTCTGCTGCTCCCCCTGCTTGTGCTTGTCCTCTCTCTCTCAAATAAATAAATAAAATCTTTTTTTAAAAAAAGATTCCCATATGCCAATTACCTTAAATGACACAAGGGTTCCAGGTCAAAGACACCCAACAGCCAAGTAACTTTGGTCCTACACCAAATAACTTTAGTCCTACAATGAGCTACAGATACTAGGACAGGCCCAGCAACAGTCACAAGAGTTCCCTTGAGAGAGGAAAGAGGTGGGGCGCCTGGGTGGCTCAGTTGGTTGAGAGAGGAAAGAGGTTCAAGTTTCATCCCTTCGGAAAACAGGACTCAGATTTAGCCAGGGAAGAACTGTCCAGGGTCTAATCAGCACCCACTGGAAATGGTCGCAGTTTAAGCCCAGCCACCTCATGGGTGCATCGAAAGTGTTCATAGATCCTTATTTATCTCAAGGATATAGGTCTGTAGAGGGTACATGGTGATCAGGAAAGGAGAAACCATTTATTAAAACATGCCAGAGGCATCAGCAAACAAAAGAAAATATAATTGTAGAGAGGGTGCCCCTAGTAACCTACCCCAAAAGATAAGGAAAACACAAATGATCCAAACCAAAAAACTCTGAAAGGGGGTTGAAAAAGAGGGGGGAAAAAAAAACAGGCTTTGTGTTTGATTCTGGAAACATATATTATGCTCACACTGAGAGCTGGCGGGCAGATGGTTGAAGCTCATACAAGGAATATTAAATCTATTGAAACCCTCCTGATATAACACAGCTCATGCCTAGAGGGCAAGACAATCAGCACACAACTGCCTACAAATCACTCAGATTCTGTCACTAGCTGGGAAATCCTCACTGCATCCTCAAGCACAGGGAGCTTGAATGGTTTGCCCCATTCCTCATTACAGCTCAGGCAGAGAGGGTCAGAAGGCTGAGTCTGTCTGTCTGCCTGTCTCTCTCTCTCTCTATTTCTCTCTGTCTCTGTCTCTCTCTGTGTCTCTCTGTGTCTCTCTCCATCTCTCTCTCTGTGTCTCTCTCCATCTCTCTCTGTGTCTCTCTCTCCATCTTTCTCTTTGTCTCTCTCTCTCTGTGTCTCTCTCCATCTCTGTGTCTCTCTCTCCATCTCTCTCTCTCCATCTCTGTTTATCTCTGTCTCTGTCTCTCTCTGTGTCTCTCTGTCTCTCTGTGTCTCTCTCCATCTCTCTCTGTCTCTCTCTCCATCTCTCTGTGTCTCTCTCTGTCTCTCCATCTCTCTCTCTGTCTCTCTCTCTGTCTCTCTATCTCTCTCTCTCTCTCCATCTGTGTCTCTCTCTGTCTCTCGCTCTCACACACGCACACATGCACACACAGTGGACGTCTTTGTATTCAGACTGGTTTCTGCCATTGGAGGCAGATATGAAATGAAATGGCACGTGAAAAGCACCCAGCATAGAGCCTGTTTATGGGGCTTGCTATGTTTTTGCCATCTCTTTGCAGGAATAAGAACAGATAATTAGATTTTAAAGGCCAGGAGAAATGAAGTCAACAAACTTTTACCTTGCCCAGTAGTCCTTTACTCTTTAAATCTTCTGATGGGCAATCATTCAACAATGTGGTGAAGGTCACACATGCTCCTCTGATTCTGCCTGGAAATAGCAAAGCACGAGATGAGAAAATCATTCCAAAATAATAGAATATGCTGTATTCCTCTTTTAACCTGAGCATCAAAAGCTCAGTGGCTCGGAGTGCCTGGTTCAGTCAGTTAAGCACCGACTCTTGATCTTGGTTCAGGTCATGATCTCAGAGTCATGAGATCGAGCCCCGAGTCGGGCTCCATGCAGGCTGTGGAGCCTGCTTGGGCTTCTCTCTCTCCCTCTCCCTCTGCCCTTCCCTACCCTCTCTCCCTCTCTATAAATAAGTAAATAAAGCTCAGTGGCTTATGAGTATTTGGGTGACAAGCTGCTTTAGAGCCAGGTTACTCAAAGTATGGTTCACAAACCAATTCCACTGACTTCATCTGGGAGCGAGTTAGAAATGCAGCATTCCAGGCCCCACCCAGACCTACTGAATCAGAGTCTGTGCCTTAACCAGCTCCCCAGAGCGGACTTGTTTGCTCAGGAAAGCACTGCTCTAAGCAGGCAGTAATCTCGACTGAGAGGTGTGTACACCTCAGGGCCCACACAAAATGATCTATAGGGTGAGCAAAGAAATCTTACAGCTTCTATTTTTAAGTGTCTGTCTCTATGTTCGTTTACTTTATTTTTATTTTTGTTTATGATTATCTCAAAAAAGAAATTCAGCTTCTCTACTATTTGACATTTAGCTTGACAGTGATATGTGTATAAACATCAATAAATATATGGAAAGTATGGCCTCAACTTTTTTTTTTATTTTAACTGATGAGGGCTTTCCACTTAAAAATTGGGCTGATGGTTCTAGCTAAGCTGTGGTATACTTAGGCCATCTCCCTGTCCAGGAAGCTTCCACTATGACATGTTGACTAGATATCCACTGTCTCCTCCCAGTGACCTTATAAATATGTACAGCGGCATACAACAGGGCCCTTCTCCCAGAGCACTCACCACTGTTTGTCCAGCTGTGCTTCACCCAGCACACATCTGAGTGAGCTGGCCAAAGGACAGGGACACATGATGACACTGACACTTCTGTCTGTGATTCTCTCACCAACCCTACCTTACATCCATACCATATACTAGTGTGCTCGAGTCCTTTGCAAGACCCACATATAAACAAATAATCATCCTCCAATAAAACAATGAACTCATTTTATTTGTAGTAAGTACCATGAGGAAAAGTGCAAGAGGGTCAGGGCAAACATTCATAGTCTGGAGGGCCAGGGAAACTTCCATGAGGAAGTGACATTTGTTTGGTGACCTAAAGAACAAACACTACTTAGGAGCATTCAGGCAGGAGGAGCAAGTGCAAAGGACCTATGTGAGGAAGGAATTTGGAACAGATTAGATTCTAGTGTGGTTGGATATTAGTGAGCAAGAGAAAGGGAAGCAGGGATGAAGCTAGAGGGGAAGACAGGGTGCAGATGTTTGGGACCATGTCAAGGATTTGGGACTTTTATCACATTAGACTACTGAGTGTAGGCTGATGTCCCAGTTTGAGCTCATCCAAAAGCAGATCCTGAGGCAAGGACTGGTTATAAAAAGTTTGTTTGGGAAATAATCCAAGAAGCTTGGTGAGGGTTGCCAAAGATACAAATGTAGGGATCCGAAGGGGTACGTGCACCCCGATGTTTATAGCAGCAATGTCCACAATAGCCAAACTATGGAAAAAGCCAAGATGTCCATCAACAGATGAATGGATAAAGAAGAGGTGGTATGTATATACAATGGAATATTAT
>NW_027758597.1:0-299 GCF_054177405.1 Leptonychotes weddellii
CATGTATTTACCTTTTATATTAATTTTTCATATTTAAATAAATATAAATTGTATTAAAATTTCATGTGGAAAACATTTCTAAATTACTAACCAGAATCTAGGGGCGCCTGGGTGGCTCAGTCGTTAAGCGTCTGCCTTCGGCTCAGGTCATGATCTCAGGGTCCTGGGATCGAGCCCCGCATCGGGCTCCCTGCTCCGCGGGAAGCCTGCTTCTCCCTCTCCCACTCCCCCTGCTTGTGTTCCCTCTCTCGCTGTGTCTCTCTCTGTCAAATAAATAAATAAAATCTTTAAAAAAAAAA
>NW_027758598.1:0-299 GCF_054177405.1 Leptonychotes weddellii
GTTGATATGAGAGTTAGTAGGGAGTTTAAAAAAAAAAGGTATAGTATGCTGCCCCCAAATTAGAGATACGTGGATAAATACTTTATATTTGAGTTCTTTTTTTTTTTTTTTAAAGATTTTATTTATTTGACAGAGAGAGACACAGTGAGAGAGGGAACACAAGCAGGGGGAGTGGGAGAGGGAGAAGCAGGCTTCCCACGGCGCAGGGAGCCCGATGCGGGGCTCGATCCCAGGACCCTGGGATCATGACCTGGGCCGAAGGCAGACGCTTAACGACTGAGCCACCCAGGCGCCCCTAT
>NW_027758599.1:0-299 GCF_054177405.1 Leptonychotes weddellii
AAGCATCCACAGAACAGGTCAGCAAGGAGGAAGCAGAGACAAGGGAAACTCTCATTACTATGCAGGAAGCTGAGCACCACTCCCCGTTCTGTATGTTCTTTAAGTCCATGTGAGTGTGGGCTGGACTCCCTGAAATATCCAGGATGTTCCGGTGGTTTCTAAAACCCTCACAAGCATTCCCATTGGGCAGGCGCTGACAGTTTGGTAAAAGTCATTCCTTCCAGGAGGGATTAAAGCTGTAAAGAGACTTCAAGTGTGCGAGGTCTCTAGGCTGTCATAAATATTCACATGAGCGATGT
>NW_027758600.1:0-299 GCF_054177405.1 Leptonychotes weddellii
GGCTCCCTGCTCAGCGAGGAGCCTGCTTCTCCCTCTGACCCTCCCCCCTCTCATGTACTCTCTCTCATTCTCGCTCTCTCAAATAAATAAATAAATCTTTAAAAAAAGAAGATAAGTGGCCAAATAGGTACAAATATATGAATTTTCAGCCTTTTGTGTAGGTCATGGCGGGCTACCATGTAATAAGAAAATACTCTCCAAATCTTAGTGGCTTGACCTAACAAAGGTTTATTTTTGGCTGATTCGAAGTTCTCTTTAGTTCAGGTGATACATCATGGCCTCAGATTTCCCTACCTTAA
>NW_027758601.1:0-299 GCF_054177405.1 Leptonychotes weddellii
ACAAATACAATGAATAACAATAAAATTAATATTTTTTCCTTTTAATTAGATCAATTCATTCAACAGTTAATATGAAATATAAGACTTAAAACTATAAAACTCAGAAGAAAATATAGGGCAAAAGATGCATGGAATTGAATTTGGCATTGATTTCTTGGATATGACACCAAAGGTATAGGCAAAAAGAGAAAAAAAAAAAACAGAAAAATGAGACCTGCATATATAAGTTTTCAAATGTGTGCATCAAAAGATACTATCCACAGAGTAAAAAGGCATCCCATAGGTTGGGAGAAAATATT
>NW_027758602.1:0-299 GCF_054177405.1 Leptonychotes weddellii
TGATTTTTTTGTTGTTGCCTGACTGATCCATGTGCATCTGAAGAGATTTTAAGTTCTGATGCTATTGGGTATAGTGTCAATCAGATCCAGGCTGTTAACTGTATTGTTCAATTCTGTATATATATACTAATTTCGTCTGCCTCTTCTTTCAGTTAGTGAAAGGTGTTTCAAAGTCTCTCACTATGACTGTGGATTTCTTTCCTTGTTGATTCTTGTTTTATATATTTTGAAGGTCCCTTAACTGGATTCATACCAATTCAGAAAGGTAATAGGTAATAGTTTCCTGCTAAAATTAGCTC
>NW_027758603.1:0-299 GCF_054177405.1 Leptonychotes weddellii
TGCTCAGCGGGAAGCCTGCTTCTCCCTCTCCCACTCCCCCTGCTTGTGTTCCCTCTCTCACTATGTCTCTCTCTCTCATATAAATAAATAAAATCTTAAAAAAAAAAAAAAAAAGAATAGAAGCAGGGAGACTTGCCTAATACCTAATGCAGGAGTTTAAGCTAAAGATGATAGCTTGGACTGTGATCTACCATGGTGGTAGAGTTGTAGTGATAAGTACTTAGGTTTTAAGATTATTTTGAAGATAGAGACAGGAGGACTTGCTGATGAATTGGATGTGGTTGGTTAAGAAAATAGAT
>NW_027758604.1:0-299 GCF_054177405.1 Leptonychotes weddellii
CCCTTCCGAAGTGCTATTCATCATCTGAGTGTTTTAGTCAAGAAAAAACTCCAAAGTCTCTAATCAGAACATTAAAAAATGGTCATTGAAAAAAATAACGACTGAAATGCTAAATCTAGAGCTCAGTTCAACATACAGCAACCTCTCCAAGTTCAACATCTACCCAGCAGTGTGAATTCTGATACATTTATTTTTTCCAAATGAGTAGTTTGAATCAAACACGCAAATCCAAACTCATCTCCCAAGATATGCATTGGTCATCAGAAACAATGGAGTCAAACACATATGTGTGAAATAAA
>NW_027758605.1:0-299 GCF_054177405.1 Leptonychotes weddellii
GGGCGCCTGGGTGGCTCAGTTGGTTAAGCGACTGCCTTCGGCTCAGGTCATGATCCTGGAGTCCCGGGATCGAGTCCCGCATCGGGCTCCCGGCTCGGCGGGGAGCCTGCTTCTCCCTCTGACCCTATCCCCTCTCATGCTGTTTCTCTCTCTCTCTCTCTCAAATAAATAAGTAAATAAAATCTTAAAAAAAAAAAAAGACTATTTGGTTTTCACTATGGACTGAAAGCCCACCATCTAGTGGTGGACTCCACAGACATGGAAAATTCCTGGATTCTGGGACACAGCAGAATTGGATC
>NW_027758606.1:0-299 GCF_054177405.1 Leptonychotes weddellii
AAAATGAAGGGGGGTAAAATCGGAGGGGTAGATGAACTGTGAGACACTATGGACTCTGAGAAACAAACTGAGAGTTCTAGAGGGGAGGGGGTGGGGGGACGTGTTAGCCTGGTGATGGTTATTAAAGAGGGCACGTACTGATTGGAGCACTGTGTGTTATACACAAATAATGAATCGTGGAACACTATATCAAAAACTAATGGTGTAATGTATGGTGATTAACATAATAAAAAAATACATGGAACATTTTATACATAAGGTAATTTCACACATCCTATTTTTCCGAAAGGACCAAAATA
>NW_027758607.1:0-4167 GCF_054177405.1 Leptonychotes weddellii
ACCTGGGTGGCTCAGTTGGTTAAGCGACTGCCTTCGGCTCAGGTCATGATCCTGGAGTCCCTGGATCGAGTCCCGCATCGGGCTTCCTGCTCGGCAGGGAGTCTGCTTCGTCCTCTGACCCTCCCCCCTCTCATGTGCTCTCTCTCATTCTCTCTCTCTCAAATAAATAAATAAAATCTTTAAAAAAAAAAAAAAAAGAAAGTCAGCATCTATCTCACACTTACATCACATTTCAGCCTGTGCTAGTCACACTTAAAGTGTTCAGTAGCTGCTTTATTGAGAGCACATCCCTAAAGCCATTCCCACTGAAGCTAGCTCTTGTTCTAATAGTGTTTTCTTAGATCCTGTATTGGTCTATTTGGCACCCGAGCTAACAGCTGAAGTGGTTTACCTCTCCCTTGAGATCCAGAATCCATACTCTGAAATCACCTCCTTCAGCTACCTTGCATATCAAGCCATTATGTCCCCTGCCCTAAATCAACCCCAGGGTCAGGTATCAGACAACTAGGCACAGTTCCTATGCCCCAAGGGCCACCCGATTTATTCAAAGTAGCCAGTCCTAAACTGCCTTGCCTTTCCTGCAGAAATCCCAATCAGGGCTGGGGTCTATGCCTCCCCTGCCATCCCACCCCCTGCTCTCTTCTGCCTCCCAGCAAACGTGGTGCTTCCCTAAATGGCCCTGTGTGTCATGGCATACCCCCTCCTCTCAGGAAATTAATTAATACATCAGTCTTTCAATGGTATTGACCTCTCCATGTCATCATTCAGTCACCTCCATAAATTAAAATCCCGCAGATACAGTTAAGATCATTTTACCCCCTGAACTTCCTAGTCAGAAGACATAATGGATTCCTTTTTTTGACCTCAGCTAGTTCGAGATGGGTTACTATCACTTACAACCTAAAGAATTCAGGCTCCATATCCAGATCCCCAGGTTCTATTCCAAACTCATCTGAATACCCAAAGTACATCTGAATACAATGATTCTTTTATAGCCAACCATGCATAGACTTCAGGATGGAGCTTGGGAACCCTCACTGTAGGCCAAAAGGCCATGGCAAGTTCTTAAGCAGATGGAATGAAATGATCAGATCTGCATTTTAGGACAATCACTTCTGGCAGTTGGCTTGGAAGATGGCCCAGGAGGGCCAGAGATGAGAGCAAGGCCATTTGCGGGCCTGATGGGGCCACACAGATTGGGGGCACAGATTCCCCAAGCTCATGTGCCATTCCCAGGCTACTGGGTGTAAAAGGAAAAGGAAGGGATGTGGGCATTTGCTGACGCCGAGAGCTGGGTCTGCTCTCTTTGTGCTGCTTGCCCAGGAGGGCGTATTTTTGGGAAGGGGTGTGTTCTGAGAGTAGGGAGGAAGTCGCCACCCCATTGGAAAGAATCTGCCACCCTGCCTTCCAGCTGAAATATCAGATAGAGTCTGTTCTTCTCCATGGGCAGCAGGAATGAAATGGCCAACGTTTTTTTTGTTTTGTTTTGGTTTTTTGTTTCTTTTTTCTTTTTTGAGAAAGAGATTATATGAAAGAACATGATGTCTTAGGTTTCACAACGGGAAAAAAGATAAGGGAAAAGTGGCAAGTTAGAAAGGCCATTGTGTATGTTATCTCTGTTATTTTAGATTAAGAAAAAGTAAATATGGCACAAAGCGTTTACCGTTTATGCCAGCCTGGTCCAAAACTGTTGCTTTTATCCTTTTTCCTTGGTTTTGCATTCTGGCAGAGGTTTTCCCTGGGAATTTTCTGGTGCTCAGCATCACACTGCCTTGCTAAGGAAGAGATCGGGAGGCCCACTGAGTCATGCAAGGGAGCGGTGCAAAAAAAGAAAAAAAAAATTCCCCAAACTCTGGAGACATTTGGAAACCATTGGCATGCAGGTGCTTAAAAACACATTCTTGGGGCGCCTGGGTGGCTCAGTCAGTTAAGTATCTGCCTTCGGCTCAGGTCATGATCCTGGGATCGAGTCCCGCGTTGGGCTCCCTGCTCAGCAGAGAGCTTGCTTCTCCCTCTCCCACTCCCCCTGCTTGTGCTCTTGCTCCTCTCTCTCTCTCTCTCTCTGTGAAATAAATAAATAAAATCTTAAAAAAAAAACACACACAAAAAACCACACACACATTCTTTTCCAGTGTGTATATAAAAAGCAGGGTTGGAGTTGCAACACTGGGGTTCCAGATGGAAAGATAAGGGAAAGGTTGGGCATATCCAGGGAGGGCAGCAAGCTGGCTCCTGAGAAGCCTCATTACTCTGGTGAATACAGTCCAGGCCACAACCGTCCTCAGCCAAGCCATTCAGAATCCAGATCTTGTCAGCACTCCAGGGCAGCCTACACTCTTAGAGGCAGACACGCATTAGCTAAGCTTGTAAGACCAATGGCTGAAACTAGCATGCCAATTTATTAAACAGTACACTTTGAACAGTAGACTCACAGAGCTGGGGCTCAGACACTTAGCGTACCCAAACTCCAGTACGTAATCATAATAGCAAAAGTAACAATAAAAGCTAACTTTTACCAGGCTTCTCCTATGTCCTAGTCACTGCGCTAATGCTTTATGTGAATTTTTTCACTTAATCTGAAATAGGTACTTCTATTATCCTCAAATTACAGATGAAAAAGACGGAGGTGCAAGGAAGTTATACTTAATTAGCCCAAGATCATATGTCTACTCCCCATCTGGCCCTTGAACTAGAACTGAACAGGACAGGAAGTTGACAGAAAACCTGAATGAGAGACTTTGTGAGCACATGCATGACCCAGCCCTGGGTGGACACTCCTCACTCAGAAGACAGGTGGTTCTAGAAGCCTACGGAGAAGACATTGGCACACGCTGGGTCGTCCTTACATTGAGACCCTTCAGCTTTGGCCACAGGAATGCTCCACCAACTAGTCTTGTGGACATAGTATCTGGATAAATGGAAGCCAGAGCTGAAGAGGAAGAAGAGGCAGACCGACAGGCTGGTTTAAGAGCATGTGAGACGTGCTTCTCTGAGGGCTCGCAGAAGTTATTCGGGAATACCATAGTGGCTGGAGCTAACAAGGAGAAGGAATTGCCATGGAGACGCATGTGCCCATGTCAGCAGGACCAAGGCATCCTCTCCCTGAAGACAGACGCACAGGGGACACCCCATTGGAACCCATTCGGATGTCACTTGCTCAGGACACTTCCTCTGATGCCCTCCTCCCCCCTTCAGGTGCCATCTGGCTGTAATAGACACGGCATCCTCCGCTTCTGATTTTAGCTCTTATCAAACTGAGTTGAATACATTTCTTGACTGTCTTTCTCCTCTGCTGGACTGTCAGCCCCATGAAGACAGGAGCCCCATCTGCTGGCACTTCTGCTCCAACCCTGCATCTCCTATGATGACAGAGCATAGCAAACATTCAAAAAGAGTATTTCTCGGGCGCCTGGGTGGCTCAGTTGGTTAAGCGACTGCCTTCGGCTCAGGTCATGATCCTGGAGTCCCGGGATCGAGTCCCGCGTCGGGCTCCCTGCTCAGCAGGGAGTCTGCTTCTCCCTCTCCCACTCCCCGTTTGTGTTCCCTCTCTCGCTGTGTCTTTCTCTGTCAAATAAATAAATAAAATCTTTAAAAAAAAAAAAAAGAGTATTTCTCTGCTCCTGAGCACAGACAAGCTTCTCGAGTCATCTTACCACCTATTCACTCTCCTGCCTGCTCAGATCTGGTGACCCTCCATCATTCTGCTGGTGTCACTGCCACCTCCACGTGCCAAATCCAATAGACACTCTGAGTCTTGATTTACCTGATCTTGGAGCGGCTCTTGACACAGTGGACCACTGTCTCTGGTTTCAAATGCTTTCCTCTAGGGGTGCGTGGATGGCTCAGTCGGTGAAGCATCCGCCTTCGGCTCAGGTCATGATCCCAGGGTCCTGGGATCGAGCCCCGCATCGGCTCCCTGCTCCACGGGAAGCCTGCTTCTCCCTCTCCCACTCCCCCGGCTTGTGTTCCCTCTCTCGCTGTGTCTCTCTCTGTCAAATAAATAAAATCTTAAAAAAAATAAAAATAAAAAACGGGCGCCTGGGTGGCTCAGTCGGTTAAGCGACTGCCTTCGGCTCAGGTCGTGATCCCAGGGTCCTGGGATAGAGCCCCACATCAGGCTCCCTGCTCCACGGGAAGCCTGCTTCTCCCTCTCCCACTCCCCCGGCT
>NW_027758608.1:0-299 GCF_054177405.1 Leptonychotes weddellii
TCACTTGTTTGGTGCTGGAGGGGGTGGCGTTATTTATATTAATTGTGTGCCCATGCATGGATGCGTGAGTGCGTGTGTGTGTGTGTAGGTGGGTGGAGAAAAGACTGAAGTGCAATCTGTGTCCTCTGAGTCAGCTGTGACCAGAGAACCCTGCACTGGGTCTTTAGCTTATTCTATCTGATGGCCAGACTCCACAAAGAAATCTTAGCACAGTGCGTTTTCCATAGTGCTTTCCCATTGTGCATGCTTGAAGGAGTGAGCAAAAGGAGGAAGTAATGAAGAAGCAGAAGAAGGGATCT
>NW_027758609.1:0-299 GCF_054177405.1 Leptonychotes weddellii
GGTCCTGGTGTCTACGCAGCAACCACCTCCCCCATCCCTTCCTCACAGAATCCTGATGGCTCCAGCTCTCTGCTCCTGTGAATGGCCCTGTGTTCAGGGGATGCGGCCCCAGCCCCAGGTACCTCAGCCAACCGTGGTTGGCCCATCTCCTTGCTGGAGATTGGTTGAGGCATGAACACATGACATATTCTGGCCAATTGGGACCTGAAAGGAGGTGGGGGATGCAGGTGCATGGGTTCCCTAACTCCTAGAGACACAAGCCAGAGACGGCCCTTTTCCTGCATCTGGACATGACACGC
>NW_027758610.1:0-299 GCF_054177405.1 Leptonychotes weddellii
CCAACATTTTGAACAGAAAGATCTTTGATCAAAAACCTGTAGTGAGAGGTGAGAGGAGAAAGAAGCTGGCCTGAGTAACTTGGAAGGGGGCGAGTGTCTGACCAAAGGCAGGGGCACTGCCGGAACTTGGCTCCAGGGGGGAACGCGGGCTCCGGGGACCCGGGTCAACCAGCTGACGCCACTGTCCTGGGGCCGGGCCAGGACCCTCCGTGAGCGGACGCGAGAGGCGGGAACCCAGGCTCTCCCCGTGAGTGGAGCCGACAGGTGAGCAGGAGGGGCTGGAGTGGACACGCGGTGCC
>NW_027758611.1:0-299 GCF_054177405.1 Leptonychotes weddellii
GGCACGAGACTTACAATCACAGGATCAGGCTTCAGGTACTGTCTTCACACACACATACATCAGTGCGTATATGCAGGCTCACGCCATTACTCCTTGCACATTTCTCATGTGCAAGAACAGTGCTTAAATATAGTCATGTAATGTGTACCCATCTGCTCAAAAGTCATGCTTGAGGCACATCGTAGGACTAATAGCTAACATTTATCGAAGATTTACTCTGTGTCAGGCACCTTCTTACCCCATGGAAACTTCCTGCCTTACCCTCTTAGATATTTTTATTCCATTTTATGGTTAGGAGA
>NW_027758612.1:0-299 GCF_054177405.1 Leptonychotes weddellii
GGATCAAGTCCCGCATCGGGCTCCCTGCTCGGCAGGGAGTCTGCTTCTCCCTCTGACCCTCCTCCCTCTCATGCTCTCTGTCTCTCATTCTCTCTCTCTCAAATAAATAAATAAAATCTTTAAAAAAAAAAAAATTTCTGTGTCACAGACAGCAATCTTTTGGTTTCAGGGAGTGCAGAAGAATTTAACTACACAAGAATGGGAGGCAGCACCGTCATTGAGGGTGTGAATGACAGAGCAGACATGGTGGAGACTCGGAAGACCTTCACACTGCTGGGTAAGTGGACATAGCCTATGCA
>NW_027758613.1:0-299 GCF_054177405.1 Leptonychotes weddellii
TCACCCTCAAAACAGTAAGGACATTAAATCCAGCAACCTTTCTCCCCACGGAAGAGGGGGAACCAGACCATGACTGCTCCAAGGTGACTGATGAAGTCTATGAGTGCTGTCCAGATCTGCGGGATCAAGCCATAAAGAATCCAGAACTCACGCTGTTCAGCGATGGCAGCAGTTACCTATAGGAGGGTGCCCAGTAAGCGGGTTATGCAGTAACCACAACCACTGAAGTCCTAGAAGCTAAGGCATTACCAGATGGATGGTCAGCTCAATGAGCTGAATCGTATGCCTTAGTCCGAGCC
>NW_027758614.1:0-299 GCF_054177405.1 Leptonychotes weddellii
GATGTACAAAAGTCTGTCCCGTTAATGGCTGTTGCAGTGTAAGCATTCTGAAACACAAGACAATGATGAAAAAGATGAGGATTCTTACACTGTTTCAGAGATAATAGAATGACAATACAGACTTATTTGCAAAATAAAGAAAAATGGTTACTATACACCATCTCTACCTATAACAAATCATTTCATTTGGAAAGTCCCCATCCAGTCTCTGATTATAGACACATACGTTTTCATACAGTAGTGGCAAATGGAAAAAATAAACAAGTATTTCTGGTCAGTATGGTAGATGGGACATCCCA
>NW_027758615.1:0-299 GCF_054177405.1 Leptonychotes weddellii
GGACTGAAAATAACCAGTTTGGATATATAAGGGAGAAATTCTCATTCAAAACAACAACAATAAAAAAATACACCTAGGAATAAATTAAATAAGAAATCCGCAGCATTTACTTAAAGAGAACGAAAAAGCTGTAACAAAGGACAAAAAAAATGACTCATCAATTGGAAGGAATACCTGATGAACAATTGGAAAGACTATACTCTTTATGTCCATAGTCCCCAGATAAATCTATAAATTCTTCATGTCACCCATGGAAATCTGAAACATCAACTTTGGGAATACTGTTGCATGATTACAAA
>NW_027758616.1:0-299 GCF_054177405.1 Leptonychotes weddellii
AAGATACTAGTCATCACAGCTCCACTTTCAAAATAAATTGTGCCTTCTTTTAGTCAACTCAGTGTACTTCCTAGCACCCTGATTCAACGCAATAAAGGTATGGGGGGTGCTTATGCTCTGGCAGATATTGTGGGTGTTTAAAAGGCAGAAAGAAGAAAACAGGCATTTTTTTAGTTCTTGCTATGATAAACAACTTTATAGGTATCTATAACCCCTGCTCTACTTTGTTTAAAGAGGGTGGATCCAGAGCAAGATTATTTGTGTGACTAGGAGGATGGGGGTCAAAGGGAAAATACTAA
>NW_027758617.1:0-299 GCF_054177405.1 Leptonychotes weddellii
TTTTTTAAATTGCAAAGGAACCTCAAACCGGTTACGCAGCTATATGTCAGTGTGGATGCCAGCACCAAAGATAGCCTGAAGCAAATCGACCGCCCACTCTTCAAGGATTTCTGGCAGAGATTCCTCGACAGCTTAAAAGCCTTGGCAGCAAAGGTAAGAATTATGACATCTTTAAAAGAGAGAGAGAGAGAGAGAGAGAGAGAGAAAAAGTGGAGAGAGGTTTTTTTCCTTTTCTTTTTAAAATAATAATAAAAAAAAGAAAACCTTCAACCTTTTTTTAGACTTCCACTTTCATTATT
>NW_027758618.1:0-4167 GCF_054177405.1 Leptonychotes weddellii
TCAGTCGTTAAGCGTCTGCCTTCGGCTCAGGTCGTGATCCCAGGGTCCTGGGATTGAGCCCCGCATCGGGCTCCCTGCTCAGTGGGAGGCCTGCTTCTCCCTCTCCCACTCCCCTTGCTTGTGTTCCCTCTCTCACTGTGTCTCTCTCAGTCAAATAAATAAATAAAATCTTAAAAAAAATTTTTTTTAAAGATTAAAAAAAAACTTTTGAAAGACCCTTCAGTTTTCAGGACACGTGTTCTTTAAAAGACAGGGAAAAAATTTGTAAATCACTCTCTTGTCGTATTTATGATCAGTATGCTGGCAGGTAGGAAGAGAATACTAGAACGGGATCTTCTTTGAGACACCGTGATGCCTGTGTATCAGACACAAAGAGAGGGTGAGGAAGACCCCCACTGGCCAGAGCTGCAAAGGAAGTGATGCTTCCCTGGTCCCCCAGCGCCTCAACCTAAACAAGGAAATACAAGGGGTCAGAGAGGAGGAGTGGGGTGAGAGCCCTGGGCCTGCTGTGAGTTGTCTTCTCCTGGCCCTTCCTTCTACCAGGAATAGCCCAGAGTGTGTTAGTCTGTGTCCCTGCATTTGGAGGACCCGGTGGACATGCGTCTGACATCCCCTAGGAAATCCAGCTGGACTGACCAACTGCTTTGGTGGCAAGGCTGGGGGCATGCAGCTGTCTGCAATTCTTATAGGGGTCCTTGAATCACATGTGGGCCATGGGAGAAAGTAGGGGGCTGGCAATGAATCACTGAGGGTCCTGCCCCTAAAGGGCTGCCTAGGAGCAGAGGGAGGAATGCTGGATTTCTAGGGCTGAAAAAGAAGTTGCAAGTTAATGCCCCAAATCAAGGTGGATGTGCCAGAATTCTCCAAGTTGGAAATCTCCGAAGAAATTCCAAAAATACCCATGAGAGGAAAAGGAGCTGAAGAACAGCCCCTGAGAGTATGGAGCCTCCCAGCGGGTGAAACCTGTCCCATCCTCCCACTTCTCCCATCCTGGCTGGAGACTGAGCCCATGGGTGGTGGGGAGCTAATGGGCAGGGCACCAAGGAAGTCAAAAGAAAGCGGTAACGTCCAACCACACCCCCTCCTGCAGGCAGGCAGTTGCCAACCCCTGACCGGCAACTGGCCTTGGAATGGAGCTTGAAGGACTGATCGATAGCTAGTACTGGAAATACTAGTTTCTGAACTGAGAATGAACTTGTGGCTTAAAGTATCCCCTAACATTGTGTCCTACCTGAAATGAGCAGAAAAGTTTTGGGCCTACGTTAGGGGTTGAATTATGCCCCCCCGCGCGAAGATATATTGAAGTCCTAACCTCCAGTACCTTAGAATGTGACCTTATTTGGAAATGCGGTCACTGCAGATGTCATTAGTTAAGACAAGGTCATACTGACAGGAAGGATGGGCATGATGACCAAGGCAGAGACTGGAGGGACCCAGCTAGCCACCAAAGGGGGGAAGTGGCAAGAAGGATTGGGGGGCATGGCCCTGCCAAGACCTGGATTTTGGACTTTTAGCTTTCAGAACTGAAAGACAATAAAATTATTGTTTTCAGCCATCCAGTTTGTGGTACTTTGTTACAAAAGCCTGGGAAACTAATACAGCCTCCTAGAGTTTTCATCTGGGGCAGGCAAGATCATTTCCACTGGATGCATTTAAAGAGATGGTAAGAGGTAAAAGGTTGCGCTCATCATGTTCCATGAGTCATGCATACTGTATACCCGTTCCTCCAACTGTCCTGCGGAATAAATCTCTCCCAGGGCCCAAGAGTGTGTGGCGGGCTGCTGGCACAGAGCCAAGGCCCATAGGAGGTACCAAAGGAAAGAGGACCTGGTTTAGTGGTGATCAACTCAGGCACCTCTAACAAGAACGTAGCCTTTGATAGAGTCACGAATGTGCATAATGGCGTGCATCTGTTTGAGGTTAGTTGTGAGGCATTGCTTTGTAACAGCAGAAGGTTGGAAACCACCTAAATGTCCATCAGGTAGGGATAGTTAAATAAATGTTGGTACTCCACACACTGACACACTGTACAACTCTTAAAAAAAAGATGAGGAAGCTCTCTGTGCATTGATATGGAAATAGAAATATCTGGAATATGGTAATCTACCTTTTATGTAAAGGCAGAGGGGCTGATAAACTATAAGTGTATTTTGCTTATATTTGCATAAAGAACCCTAAAGCCTTCACAAGAAGCTATGAAAAGTGGGGGGCAGGGGAATGGAGTGGAAAGGCGCAGGGGTGGGAAGAAGACTTTCTTACTCTGCCACTTTTTATGCTGGGTTGTTTTTGAGCCATGTGAACACAAGATCTGCTAATGAAATGAAATGAAAAATGAATAGGGAGAACGTCAAGAAAACTGGTTTTCTAGAGTGAGGAGTAAATTGGATATGCAGTTGACCTTTGATAAACACAGGTTCAAACTGCATAGGGGCCCACTTATACACAGATTTTTGTGGATTTTTCTCCATAAATACAGTACAACACTGAACCATATTTTTTCATACAATTTTCCTTTTTTTTTCTTTTAAAATTTTATTTATTTATTTGAGAGAGAGGGAGAGCAGAAGCAGGGGCGTATGCAGAGGGAGAAGGAGAAGCAGACTTCCCACTGATCCGGAACCCGAAGTAGGGCTCGATCCCGGGGCCCTGAGATCACGACCTGAGCCGAAGGCAGACGCTTAACTGACTGAGTCACCCAGGTGCCCCTCTTACTATTTTTTTAATAACATTTTCCTTTCTCTAGCTTACTTAACTGTAAGAATACAATGTATAATATATAACACAAAATATGTGTTAACCAACTGCTTATGTTCTCAGTAAGGCTTCTGGTCAACAGTAGGCTATTAGTAGTTAAGTTTGGGGGGAATCAAAAGTTATATGCAGATTTTTGACTGGATAGGGCGATGGCACCCCTAACCCCCAAGTTGTTCAATGGTCAACTTGTATTGAATATCAAATAACTATGGAGATTCAGAATATTCAGCCAAAAGTTTAGGAATAACCAGAGAATCATAAAATGTTTGAACCAGTACTTAGCATCAGGAAATTCCCTCAAGGCAGTGTATAGTCTAGATCAAAGGGAGGAGGGACCCACATGGGGAAGGTGTAAAATAATGACCAGGGCCAGTAGGGGCAAAAGAATGGGAGATAGAGGTTTTCAGGAAAGATCTAGAAAGATAAATTCCAGCTGAACTTCTTACATAGCAAACACTGCTTGAAATAAATGGGTCATAGTCATAGAAGTTATTTCTGCCATGTGAGTATATTTATGCTAATTTTTCTGGTGTACAAAATACTGCTTAAGTCTGCCTATGCATTAGATCTTTATTTTGAACTAGATTTGGAATTTATATTGACACCATCATGTAAATTTCAACTTCCTAAGCTATATGCTAGTTAGTTTGAGGGTTTTTTTCTTTACACCCTTACATTTAGGTACGCTTTTTTTGAGTTGTTTCCTCAGGTTACAGAATCTGACAATATTTAATGTTGTGTTCAGTGAAAATCTCTGGCTCTCTATGTGGTAAATATTCCAACTTACAGTAATCAGAACTTACCTCGTTCTGGTGCATTTTTTTAAAGATTTATTTATTTTAGAGAGAGAGAAAGACGGGGGGGGTGCATGTGGAGTGAGAGAGAGTCTTAAGCAGACTCCACACTGAGTGTGGAGCCCGATACAGGGCTCGATCTCACAACCCTGAGATCACGACCTGAGCCAAAACCAAGAGTCAGACACCTAACCAACTGAGCCACCCAGGCACCCCGGTTCTGGTGTATTTTTAAAATTAAAGATCCTCATTGCCCCCTGGAGCATTATTATCACATCCATATATTCTTTTTTTTTTTAGGTGAGTTTTATTTTATTTATTTATTTATTTATTTATTTATTTATTTATTTATTTATTTATGATGTAGTGTTCCATGATTCATTGTTTGTGTATAACACCCAGTGCTCCATTCAATATGTGCCCTCTTTAATACCCATCACCAGGCTAATCCCTCCCCCCAACCCCCTCCCCTCTAGAACCCTCAGTTTGTTTCTCAGAATCCATAGTCTCTCATTGTTCGTCTCCCCCTCTAATTTCCCCCCTTCATTTTTCCCTTCCTACATCTTTTTTTTTTTAACATATAATGTATTATTTGTTTCAGAGGTACAGGTCTGTGATT
>NW_027758619.1:0-299 GCF_054177405.1 Leptonychotes weddellii
ACCATAGGTGTGGTTGAGATCAACTGATAGCAGAGTGGGGCAAGCTTGTGGAAAGAGGCTGGGAGTGTGGCTTTACCCCCTTTGGTAGTGAAGGAATTTTTGTCTCTGTTGTTCAAGTGTTTTATTTTGAAATAATTTCAGAATACATGAGGCTTGCCAAAATAGTACAAAGGAGCCTTGGACACAGTTCACGCCAATATTTACTCCTGATATTAAGATCTTACCATGTTGGCTCTTTCTTTCTCTATTGTTTTCTGGAGTGTTTGAAAGTTGCAGAAATGCTGCACCTTTACCCATAA
>NW_027758620.1:0-299 GCF_054177405.1 Leptonychotes weddellii
TTCATTTTTCCTTCTTTGATTTCCCTCCCTTCCCGTCCCTGACCACCTTGAATCCACTGCCAGAGGCATTCTTCCAGGCAGCTGCTAGTGTCCAGAAATTAAAGCGAGCACCCCGCCCCACTCAAGGCTGTGTGAGTACCGGCCACAGCCACACTGTCCATTGGCACACTGTCCACACCATTCCATCCACGGCCACACCATCCACGGGCACGCTGTCCACACCATCCCATCCACGGCCACACCGTCCACGGGCACGCTGTCCACACCATCCCATCCACGGCCACACCGTCCACGGGCAC
>NW_027758621.1:0-299 GCF_054177405.1 Leptonychotes weddellii
AGATCTTCCTACATCTCAGGCTGGTTTTGTGGGTGCTCAGAGTGGTCTGGTAGATATCCAGCTCAATTCTGGGGACCAGTTGAAATAGAGTCCCCTACTCCTCCGCCATCTTTCCCCCCTGATTACTATAATTTTGTAGTACAGTGTGAAATCAGGACATCTGATGCCTCCATCAGAAGTGTCCAGAAGCCATTTCAGGCTTCCAGAGGAGCCCAATCAGATCAGGGATACAGACTGAATAGAGCCCAACCCTTGGGAAAGTATGTAGTCAAACACCTTCCAGGGAAAAAGTGGGAGCC
>NW_027758622.1:0-299 GCF_054177405.1 Leptonychotes weddellii
CATGACTCCAATGTCAGCCTCGTCAAATGCCACTGCGTTTTTCAGGGTGACTGCGAGGCGAGGTTGCTTCAGGTCTGCGACCGGAGTCCACACCACAGGCGTGCGCACACACGTGCACACACGCGCGTGCACACATATACACATTCCCACACAGGCACACACACAGTCACATACACACTTTCACACGCACGCACACACGCGCACACATATACACATTCATACACAGGCACACACACAGTCACATACACACTTACACACACACACACACTCAGGTTCACACATATACACATTCCCACACA
>NW_027758623.1:0-299 GCF_054177405.1 Leptonychotes weddellii
ACAAAAAGACCACAGGAAGGATTTGGCCTAAAAGCCAAATTTTCTAACCCCTGGTCTACACCATTTGGGGAGGGGGGATATATATTTTTTATTTTAATTCCAGTATAATTAACATACAGTGTTTTATTAATATCAGGTGTGCAGTGTAGCTATCCAACAATTGTAGGCATTACTCAGAGCTCCTCATGATAAATGCACTTTTTTTTTTTATTCTTATGTTAATCCCCATACATTACATCATTAGTTCTAGATGAAGTGTTCCATGATTCATTGTTTGTGCATAACGCCCAGTGCTCCAT
>NW_027758624.1:0-299 GCF_054177405.1 Leptonychotes weddellii
ATTCTTATAAGAATAAAGCTTTTGTGTCCATGTCACTGTCAATGAGAGCAATCAGTTTCATGGTTCATGTATGGCATGTAAGCTCAAATATACATATGAGTTAGGAGAAAATGGAATGGCTTCATCTTACAAAAAGCCCTGTGCTGACTCCACATTATGTCACCAGTTACCTCCAGAACTGTAAACTGGAACAGAAAAAGCAGAAAATGGACTCCCCACAGGTCTGGGAATGGAAACCCCATTATGCAAGGATCCCTGGCGTCCCTGTTTCCTAAGAGGGAGTTTCAGCAAGATCACTA
>NW_027758625.1:0-299 GCF_054177405.1 Leptonychotes weddellii
CACACACACACACACACAAGGGCTCCCCACACCCCACATGGCCTGTGGGCAGGCGGACCTCCGCAGGCTCACTGCACCTTCTGGGAGAGTCCCTCCCCACACCCCCTCACCTTCACGGAGTAGGCGAAGGCCACGAAGCCCAGGCAGCACCAGTTCATGAAGATGGTGTTGAACAGGGACCAGACGATGTGGTCGGGCACGGCTGTCTCACTACGGATGTTGATCACAGTGGTCGTCACGGGAGCCGAGCTCTGGGGCGCCCCGAGTACAGCCACCTCGTGCTCCTCCTTGAGCATCTC
>NW_027758626.1:0-299 GCF_054177405.1 Leptonychotes weddellii
CCCAGGAAGATTTATTTAGAGAATGAAGTAAGGAGAACCTCTTTGTAGTAGTAAAACTTAAGCAGAAACCTGTACACAGGAATGAACCAGGCAAAGATCTGAGGAGAGAGAGATCCCAACACAGGGCTGGGATGGGGATGAGGTTGGCACATCCAGCAAATGGCAAGGTCAGTGGTTGGAGCAGAGTGAGAGGAGGGGGCAAATGTGGGGAGTCACCAGTGAAGTTGTGAGGCAGGTAGAGAAGAGATCATATGGGTGCCTGTTAAGAAATTTCTAAGATATTCCAAATTTGATGAGGA
>NW_027758627.1:0-299 GCF_054177405.1 Leptonychotes weddellii
TTCTCAACTTGCCAGGGTTCAATCTGACTCCAGAGTCTCCCGAAAACCCCTTTCCCTGAACTTTGGGGCTGGTAAGTGGTGTGGAGTCTCCAAGTGATGCTGAGAGATTTGGTCACGACCTGTACAATGTCTGCCACAAATGCGGGTCCATTGTCACTATGGATTGTTAATGGCAGGCCAAACTGGGGCACAATCTTCCACAAGAAGCCTTTAGCTACTTCCCAGCTTTGCTCCGTCCTGATCGGGAAGGCTTCGACCCACCCAGAGTATGTGCATACTATCACTAGGAGATATCTGAA
>NW_027758628.1:0-299 GCF_054177405.1 Leptonychotes weddellii
GGCACGAGACTTACAATCACAGGATCAGGCTTCAGGTACTGTCTTCACACACACATACATCAGTGCGTATATGCAGGCTCACGCCATTACTCCTTGCACATTTCTCATGTGCAAGAACAGTGCTTAAATATAGTCATGTAATGTGTACCCATCTGCTCAAAAGTCATGCTTGAGGCACATCGTAGGACTAATAGCTAACCTTTATCGAAGATTTACTCTGTGTCAGGCACCTTCTTACCCCATGGAAACTTCCTGCCTTACCCTCTTAGATATTTTTATTCCATTTTATGGTTAGGAGA
>NW_027758629.1:0-4166 GCF_054177405.1 Leptonychotes weddellii
GGTGGGTATTGAGGAGGGCACGTTCTGCATGGAGCACTGGGTGTTTTGCACAAACAATGAATCATGGAACACTTCATCTAGAACTAATGATGTAATGTATGGGGATTAACATAAGAATAAAAAAAAAATTGTAAAAAAAAAAAAAGAAAATAGTCAATCTATCCACAGGATTTTCCCCACAAATGTGCTAAGTAACTGAACGTCTGTTCCTTACAGCAATTTTTGAAATGCCAAAGGATATAGCTAAACTAAACCTGAGAGAGATACAAACTCTCTGCAGTAGTTGGATCACGTGCATATAGGATGGAGTCCAGTCACCCGCTCAGACCAAGAAGTACATGGAGAATTAAAAGACGGTGTGGTTGGGGCCAAGATCGAGGTTTACATGCGATGCTGAGGAGGCACGGAGGTGTGCGCCTAGTTTAGGGGAATCCTGGAAATATTTTTAGAGGAGGAGATGCTTTCGGTGTAGGCTTAAAAATAACAATGAGTCACCTGGGAAGTCAGGGAGAAAGGATATCTAGATCAAGGACAGGGCCTAGGGGAAGACAAAGACAAGAGAAAGCTTAGGACATTCACAGACAAGTAGCTCAGCGTGCCTGGAGGAAATGCTGTGTGGGTGGCAAAGTGACAGAAGCAGGCGCTCCGGTGGGGGCTTAGAGCGCCAGGGCCTTGTAAGTCAAGATGGGGAGTTTGGATTTTATGGAGTCGCTGAAGGTCTCAGAGCATTTGACGCAGCCAGATTCACCCCTCAGATGCATCCCTCCACCCGCACTTTGGAAGATGCACTGGAAGTCGGTGAGATCACAGACAAAGAGTGCGGTAAGAGAGCCATTGTATCAGTCCCAAAGTCAGGGTGGTGGGTATGGTGAGAGGGGAGGAAAGGCTAAGGAGTGCAGACTCCCTGGGAGGTTCTGCACTAAGTTTAGGGATGGGACAGCCCCTTCCTGGACCAAGTATCCCAAGCTCATGCTCCCAGGGAGTGGGCTCAGTGGAGCTGAGAAGCCCGCGTGGGCTTGCCAGCCCTAGGGAGAGCAGCTCTAACTCAGATTGGCCCCATCCTGCAGAGATTCATGCCTGTGAGATACTGTATCCCTTTCCCCTTGGGGCATCCAGCTACAGTGCTGGCTATGGGGCCAAGTTCCCTGTCATCCAGGAAAACGTCCACCACTGGATCCCTTCTGATTGTGACACTAGCCCCCACAGCCCCTGTCTCTACTGGTGGAAGAGACTTGAAGGAGAATATTTCACATCCCCAAGAACCTTCCAGATGTTAAAGATTTCCCCCTCAAAGGGCTTAGAATTTAATCTCCTGCCCTTGTGCCCACAGACGCCTGGAGGACTGGTATCTCAGGCCCACAGTCCTAACCACACCAAGCAAGGAGCTTTGGGGAAACTGTAGAACATCTGGTCACAGTAAAGTCCTATCAACTAATAGAAGCATGTGTTGTTCATCAGCCGGAGGCCGTGGTGTTTCCTAGACAGCACATTCAACCCCGCTCCCTCCCCCAACCATCACCACCAGCACGACCCATGTGTAGACAAGCATTCTAGGATCAGTGGGAGATTGCAAAAAATAAATAAATAAATAAAAGACACAGTCCCCGTCCTAAAAAAAATGTATCATCTAGCTGGGAGAAACAGAGCATTCACATATGTACAAAATGACTTAAAAACCAATTTACAGAGAAATATAATCAAAAGCATTAGTGGGGGAAAAAATACTTCCTGAATGGAGACATAGACAGGGGATGTATTGTGGGTGCAGGGCCCTTTCAAACCTCATCATCTAGTTTTGTTTACAGTTCACCTTGTTCTGGAAAGGACTTGAGGAAATGTAGAAGAATATGTAGAAGAATAAAAGTAAGGAGTGAGAACCAAGGAAAATAAGAACACAAAAATAAGAACACATCATATGTCAACCTGCGTGTTACGCAGGCTTCAAATCTACGTCTTTCATTTCCTGGTGAAAATGAAGGTATGTTTTGTTCTGTCGTTCCCATGATCAGGCATCAGAGGGACGCTGAATTCTAAGAGGTTACTGCTCAAAGCATGGTCCTTGGATCAGCAGCATCAGCATCAATGGGAAGCTTGTTAGAAACGAACAATCTCAAGCTGATCCCAGACTTTCTGATCCCAGACCTACTGAATCAGATTCTGCACTTTGAGAAGATCCCAGATGACTCGTATGTATGTGAAAGTTTGAGAAGCAGTGTCCTAAAAATCTTCCTTCCGCTGGAATTTCACAGGGGGGATCCCGAGTAAGGAAACAGTCAATCTAGCCACAGGATTTTTCCAACAAATGTGCTAAGTAACTGAATGTCTGCTCCTTGTAGCAATTTATGAAATGCCAAAGGATATAGCAAAACTAAACCTAAGGCAAAGAGCTCTTAGACATGACACCAAAAGCACAATTCATAAAGGAAAAATTTGGTAAATTGGACTTCATCAAAATTTAAAGAAATTTAAAGACCCTGCTAAGAGCATGACATGGCAAGCTATTGTCTGGGAGCAAGTATTTGCACACAACATATCCAACAAAAGACTAGTATCTGGAATATATAAAGAGCTCTTGACACTCAACACTTAAAGAGCAATCCAGTTGGAAAATAGGCAAAAGACACGAACAGACCTTCCAACAAAGAGGGGATATGGATGGCAAATAAGCAAAGATGATGTTCAGCCTCATAAACCATTAAAGATATGCAAATCACAACCGTGATGATCTACCACCACATATACACAAGAGTAGCTACACTGAGAAGTAGTATAACACCAAATGCTGGTGAGGATGTGGAGAAGCTGGTTCTCTCACACACTGCAGGTGGGAATGTCCAATGGTACAGCCCCTTGGAAAATAATTTGGCAGAGTCTTACCAAAGTAAACCCCTACGACCCAGCAATCCCACTCCTGGACGTTTATCCCAGAGAAATGAAAACTTAGGTCCACAGGAGACCTTGTACACGAATGTTCATAGCAGCTTGATTCACAGCCCCAAAGTAGTAACAACACAAGTGTCCTTCACTGGATGGATGGTTAAGTCAACTTCGGTACTTTGTACAAAGTTATACTACTCAGCTGTAAAAAGGAAGGAATATTGATACATGCCACAGTTAAGATGGATCTCAGGAGCATCATGTTTAGCGGAAAAAGCTAATCTCAAAAGGTTACATACTATATGATTCCATTTATATAATGTTCTCAAAAGGACAAAACTATAAAGAGGAAGAACAGATTTGCAGTTTCCAACGGACTGGGATAGGATCGGGGGTGGAGGTGAATACAAAGCGGTAGCGAGAGGCAGTTCCTTTGTAGTGATTAAATAGTTCGATAGCCTGATTGTGGTGGTGCTCTCACGAACTAGCCACGTTATCATAGTGCATAAAACTACACACACACACACACACACTCACAAATGAACCAGTAAAAAAACTGGTAAAAACTGAAATAAGGTTTTTAGTTTAGGTAACATTACTGTATCAGTGTGAATCTCCTGATTTTGATATTGATTTTTTTTAATTAAAGATTTTATTTATTTCAGAGGGAGAGAGAGAAAGCACTAGCAAGGTGTAGGAGCAGGCAGAGGGAGAATCAGGCTCCCCACTAAGCAGGGAGCCTGACGTGGGGCTTGATCCCAGGACACTGGGATCATGACCTGAGCTAAAGGCAGACCCTTAACCAACTGGGCCACCCAGGTGCCCCTCTCCTGGTTTTGATATTGTATTACAGTTATAAAAGAGGTCACCACTGAGGGAAGCTGGCTGATGGGTTCAAGGGACTCTCTGTAATATTTCTGCAACTTCCTGTGAATCTATAGTTATTTTAATATAAAAAGTTAAAAAAAAAATAAAACTAGGGTGTCCTGGGTGGCTCAGTCAGTTAAGCATCCAACTCTTGGTTTCCACTCAGGTCATGATCTCAGGGTTGTGAGATGGAGCCCACCTAAGATTTTTTTCTCCCCTCTCCCCCCACCCCTGCCTACCACCCCCCACTCTCTCTCTCTCTCTCAAAAAAATAAGTAAATACCATCAACAGATGAATGGATAAAGAAGATGTGGTATATATATACAATGGAATATTATGCAGCCATCAAAAGGAATGAGATATTGCCATTTGCAACGACGTAGATGGAACTGGAGGGTATTATGTTGAGCGAAATAAGTCA
>NW_027758630.1:0-299 GCF_054177405.1 Leptonychotes weddellii
ACTCCAGGATCATGACCTGAGCCGAAGGCAGATGCTTAACGACTGAGCCACCCAGGCGCTCCGGCAATGGTGTTGTAACGGTGCTATATGGGGTAGCTGGGAGCTATGCCTGGGGTGATCAGAGCACAATGTATAGAGTTGTCCAATCACTCTACTGCACATCCGGAACTGATGTAACATTGTGTATCAACTACACATCAATAAAAAAAAAAAGTAAAGAGATGAAAGAGGAAAACCAAAACCACAGTGAGATACCGCTTCACATCCATCGGGATGGCTACAATCAAAATGTCAGGCAA
>NW_027758631.1:0-299 GCF_054177405.1 Leptonychotes weddellii
CTGGACCAGCATTCTGGACCCAACACCCTACAGGGAGCATCCTGGACCAGAATCCTAGACCCAACACCATACAGGGAGCATCCTGGACCAGCATTCTGGCCCCAACACCCTACAGGGAGCATCCTGGACCAGCATTCTGGACCCAACACCATACAGGGAGCATCTCGGACCAACATTCTGGGACCAACACCCTCCAGGGAGCATCCTGGACCAGCATTCTGGCTCCAACACCCTACAGGGAGCATCCTGGACCAGCATTCTGGACCCAACACCCTACAGGGAGTATCCTGGACCAGAAT
>NW_027758632.1:0-299 GCF_054177405.1 Leptonychotes weddellii
GTAAAGTACATAGAAAAATAAAATGAAAATATGCCTAGATGTGAAAGTGATTGATATTAGAAAGTTGGATTTTGACTTTTTTTCTGCTTTTGTATACTTTCAATTTTTTTACATTAGTACTAAATAGTATTTAAATTTGGTATAAAAAGCATTTAACAGCATTAAATACTTAATAATATATATTTTTATTTTATTTTTTTAAATTTTTTTAGAAAGCAAACCAAATCACCTTTATTATGTTATGTTAATCACCATACATTTCATCATTAGTTTCTGATGTAGTGTTCCATGATTCATTA
>NW_027758633.1:0-299 GCF_054177405.1 Leptonychotes weddellii
CGAATGGGGAATTGTAGGGCAGCATTCAGGGAACAGGTGAGGGCTTTTCCCTGGCTTTCGTGATTCCCGTGGAGGGGGGTGAACAACATCCCAGCCTCGAGCGTTACCTGCAGGCCATTCTGCAAGTCACCCGACCCAGGTGCCTCGTGCCCTTTCTCAGCAGGACTGAGGGTGCCCCTTGTGAAAGCGTCAGGTGCGCTGTGTGTGTAGAAGCATCGGACGTGAGGGGGCAGCCCCCTCGCCTTTTTTGTTGGTGATGATGGTAAAGGCGGGCCTCGCCTGGGGGTGACCGTGAGAGA
>NW_027758634.1:0-299 GCF_054177405.1 Leptonychotes weddellii
TAAAACACAACAGTTTTGTTGATTTTTTTAATTTGGATTACAAGGAAAGCAAATTGTTAAGGAGGAAGTTTTTGATGATCAGACTGATGTTTTATTTCACAACTTTTTATAAAATTATTCACTTTTACAGATCATTACATCATCCACATACCTATTTAGAGATGGCCTCTGTGGGAATGAAGCACCCTCTTCCCCCCCCCGCTCCTGCCCTCCCCATCTAGTTTGTATTTCAGTGATGTGGCTAGAGAAACTCTCACACAGCATGAATATCCAGCAGGTTTTTGTGTTTTTCCTGGCAG
>NW_027758635.1:0-299 GCF_054177405.1 Leptonychotes weddellii
AACAAAATCGCTGTCACGCGCCACCTATGAACGAGAACGTGCCCCGGACCTCAGCGGCCCCCGGCTTAACCGCCCCTTCACTCTTTCCCGTAGTTTCGGGGCTCTGTGTGCCCCTGAACCAACTACTGCTCAGCTTCGCCTGGTTTTGAACTTCCCGTAGAGCCAGTGAGACTGCGTGTGTTTTCTCTCCCGACGCCGCATCTGCGCTATCCGGCCCCGCGGACCCGACCAGGCTCCTCTGCTCGGCCGGCGCCCACGAGCCACCGCCCGGTCGCGCCCGGTCCTGGCGACACTGGGCA
>NW_027758636.1:0-299 GCF_054177405.1 Leptonychotes weddellii
CTGGGTCGCTCAGTCGGTTAAGCCTCTGATTCTTGATTTTGGTTCAGGTCATGATCTCAGGGTCATGAGATTGAGCCCCACAGGGGGCTCCACTCTTAGCGGGGAGTCTGCTTGAGATTCTCTCTCTCCCTCTCCTTCTGCTTCTCCCCCTGCTTGCGTTCTATCTCTCTCAGAAAAATAAGATGTTAAAAAAAAATTCTCCAAGCTCAACAGTGAAGGAAATCATGCGATCTAATCAGAAAACGAGACAAAGACAGACATAGAGGCTTATGGATGGCAAAGGGGTGAAAAGAGATTTG
>NW_027758637.1:0-299 GCF_054177405.1 Leptonychotes weddellii
CTTGCTATCCCTCTCTCTCTCTCTCTTAAAAAAAAATAATGTTCATATATTCTATATCCTTATTTGTCTATCTGCTTTTCTATCAAATACTTGGAGAAGTGTATTTAAATCTCAAGCTATGAGGATGGATTTGTTTACTTCTTTTACTTCTGTTATATCTTGAAGACATATTATTAGGTTTATGTACAGTGGTATGCTGGCAAATGTATAACAATCAACTATTTAAAAAAAAAGGAAAAGACCCAGCCACCCCACCCCTCCCACCCCACCCCCCACTCCAGCAACCCTCAGTTTGTTTC
>NW_027758638.1:0-299 GCF_054177405.1 Leptonychotes weddellii
AAAAAAAAAGAAGTTCTGCTGCAAAGAAATGGGATATGAGCTGGCAGTACCAGTGGGACATAGAGCAGGACATTGTTTGCTTACAATGGGAGAAATAACGTTTTTATTACTTAATGGGAAGGATCCAGTGGAGAATGAAAAGTTGATGGAAAAAGGAGGGAGATTTGTAGGAGGGATATCTTGAGAAAGAGGACAGACTGTTATTTGAATAGAGAGATTTGCTTTTGATGGAGCATGGAAAGTTTATTTGGATAGCAAGTGAGAAGGCAGAGTATGTGATACAGATGCTGGTAAGGGAT
>NW_027758639.1:0-14018 GCF_054177405.1 Leptonychotes weddellii
GAACTGAGCCACCCAGGCACCCCTGAAAAAATGCTTTAGATATATGAATCATAGTCTCAGCATAAGGACTGAAGGAATATCAGAATTATGTTTTCCATCTCCATAACTCTCAGGAACAATTAGGAGGATGATAAATATCCACATTCATTAAATTATAGTTTTCTCTAAGTCTCTCTTTAAGCCTCTCCCCAAGGCCTGGAGACCTCTCTTTCTCTCTCTCTCTCTCTCTCAATCTCTCACTCTCTCACACACACACTGTCACACACAGTGCCACTGGAATTCAGTTCTTCTAGGCTATGGAACTGAACCCAAGATAATTCCCTGTCCTTGTATTAAACTATGCTTGAACCAAGCAAAATTAATTTAGTTGCTTGCCCCAGGAAATACCTGCTTCTAGAAGATAAGAGTATGAACCAACTAAACGGATTACTTATCAAGGCTAACTGCTTCCTGATCAAGACTTGCTTCAAGACCCTTGCTTCTACGTACCCACCAAAAGTTAATGATGTCTTAAATGCTACCAAATTCTGACAAATTTCTAGTTGAAAAAGATCCCCTTAAATCCATCCAGTTCTGTCCCCTAAAACTCTACAAACATCTCGCCTTAATTTCTCATTTTGAGACTATTAAGACTCGCTCAAGGTTGTGTTCTCCCTCATTGTGGTAAATCTAATAAACTTAACTTTGATCAACAAGTTTTTCTGGCCTTTCTCAAGAGTTAACAATTGAGAACCAAATATCTATGTGATGTGTCTCTACCACATCAGTATATCTAAAATTCTACCCTCTCTCATTTCCCAACTATTTGGACCTAAGCATGTAGAGTACCTTCTCTTAACTTCCACTGTCAGCTTTCATACAAATTGGCTACTGATTTTTTTTTTTTCCAATACCAATTTTGGCTGCAACCTGGCCTGAGCCACCAAACATCTGATGAATCCCCAGTTACTATCTTCTCCACTTCACACTTTGCTCTGAAGAGTCGAGTCTTACTCCATGATGCTGCTGTCCACTATACTTCAACAACGCACATTTCTTAGAAATTCCAGTTATGGGCTCTATCTGCCAGACCAGATCCAGGAACTTATGTCCATTTGTCATACTTTTCCAGCATGTGTATACAGACAGTTCTTTTAACCCCCCAACCCACTGCCAATATCTTAACTACTAAAGACCCAAGTTTTACCACTATCATTAAATGGGTAGTATAAATAGAATTTATACTAAATAGAGTTAGTGTAAGTACAGATTAAAAAGCATGTTGTAATCAATTACCTGATACTTACTAGTTTTGTAAAGTTTAGGACTATGGAACTTACCCAAGCCTCAGTTTCTTCAATTACAAAAGAAAAAAAAATATTGCAAAACCTATTAAATAACATTATGTGGATATTGTTTTACAAATGTAAAGTATCAGAGATGTACTATTTAGTTAGTGCTCTCTCATAGGCTGGAATGTTTTGTTTGCTACAAAAGCAAAACAAGACTAATAACCTTGTGAAGTTGGATTAATAAGCTGCCTTGTTAACTTGAGCTACATTCTTTGTTGCAGATAGACCATGGCTCATACAACAATATAAAGCAACAATTTGAGGGGTCAAGAACCATTTATTCAAATTATTCCATCATCTTGGACCTTAGTGCCATATTCGACTGGCTCTTGCCACTGAACTTTTGGCCACTGCAGTTCTCATTATCATCAAAATGTGAGTGTGAGGGAAGGATGTGAGCTCAGATAAAACTCCATTCTGTATGTGACTCCTTGTTAGCAGCCTTGTAAAATATTGGCTGGGGAGCAGCTTTACTTTTGCAATTATCCTTTCCTTATGCAAGGAAGGACTAAGAAAGGCAGAGGTTATAAATATTTAACTTTATGGTCTGTGTACTATGACATCAAACAGCTTCAGAAGGATAGCTATGCCAAAATGTATTATAACTAACATCATTAATTTCTGCCAGTTGGGGCTATAATTTTGACGGTTAAATCTTTGCTATTTATATGTACCTAAGATGGCATATATTTATTTATTATACATAAGCATAAGTATGTATGTATGTCATATACATATACTTCAAAGAGATGGATATTTAAGGTTAATTGTTCTAAGAGCTTGTTTGTTTTGTCCTAAAAGTAACATAAATACTTAACAGTCACTGTGGTTTAGAGAGAGAGAGAGAGACAGAGACAGAGACAGAGACAGAAGCAGAGACATGTAGGCTTACATTTTCTTTTCAGGCTGACCTGACCCTGACTTTCACACTGAAATGGATAAAAGGTGGAATATGGAAAAGCCCTAGATACGGTAGGGACTTTTTAAAAAAGTTTTTAAATTCTCCATCTTCAAGTGACTGAAAGAGGATTTCCAGTAAATAAGTTTGATTCAGCTATTAATATCAAATGAAGCACCTTGGGAGGTTTACATAGCTGGAGGCATGACTCAGAGGCAGACCGCCTCACTGTTCCCTCAGGGCACACATTGTTAGCAATCAGAGGCAGTTAACAAGCTCTATGCTGTGTTCCCCCCAGGTTGCAACTCAGGAAACTTTTGAGAAGCTCTTCAAGAAACCCTTGATTAGAATTCCTCACAGTAGTCCAGCATGGAGGACACAAAGGGCAAATTTAGCTGTGGCCAGGACTATATATAAAAAAAAGTTTAGTGATTTAAGAAAAAAAAAAAACACTCCTATGGCTAAAGCTAATCTCACAAAAACCCAGTGACTTACCAGTACACATCTAACACTCCTTTATTCTTTTTGGTTATTTATAAGAAAGGGATAAGCTTACTGAAAAACAAACTTCCATTTTATTTTATTTATTTTGATAATATATAGTGTGTGGTTATGACAATCAATTAATGCTAAATATTGCAATTTTATAAACAGTGCTTTAAAACTAGTAAGGTTTAGGAATTCGACAGTGTAAAAAGGTATTCACATTTCTCAGTCATGCCGAGGGTCTTGGGCAGTTCTAGGAGGTCAGAACTTACTTCAAGGCCATGGCAGCTTGAATGGAAGTGATTCTGCACCTCCAGGATCAATCAGGAGTGAACCCATGCTCAGGCTTCCCTTACCTGCCCTTCTTGTTTCTGAGGAACTGTCAAGATCTTTGCACTATGTATCACTCCACGGGAAAAATCTACACCAAGCTTTCAGAGAAAAAGCAAGCAATTTAATTAAAGTACACCATTAAGAAAATAGATAAACTACAGACTGGAAAAGATTCACACCCCACATTTATCTCACATTTATCTAGTCTATCTAATGAACTCTTACAGATCCACATTAAAAAGGAAAACTACCCCTCCCTTAAAAGGCATTAGATTTGTGTAGATGTTTTTAAAAAGAGGATATACCAAAAGGCACATGAAAAAAGGTGTTAATCATTATTAATTAGGAAACACGAATTAAAATACACAAAAGTGGCTAAAATCAAAGATTGCCAATAGTAAATGATGCCAAAAAAATGGAGTAGCTAGAACTCTATACACAACTAGAAGGAGCATAAAATGGCACACCATTTTTGAAAAGGAGATTTCTTGCAAATGAAACACATTTCTATAATACAACAATTACATACCAATTCTATGTATTTACCCAAGAGAAATGATAATGTTTTCAAAGTCTCGTGCAAGAATGGTTATACTAGCCTTATTTATTGTAGCCAAAAATGAAAAACACAAATATCCTTCAATCAGAAAATAACAAATTGTGTTATATTCATGTAATGAATTGATACTAAGGAATGAAAAGGAATGCATTAGATGCACATAGCAACATGGATAAATTTCAATAACATTATATTGAATAAAAAGAAATGGAATACGTATACAAACACACTAACACATCTGTCTCAAAAACATTATGTTAAGTGAAGTCTCAAAGTGATTGCCTCCGTAGGAGGTCAAATTTCCCAGGAAGGGGCAGGAGTGAAATCTCTAGAATGATAGAAATAGTCTATAGTCTGTGTTGGATAATGGTTTTACAATATTTTAAAAACTTATTGAATATTTAAAATGTTGGCATTTCATCATATATACAATTTACAAAAAAAAAAAGATGGAAAAAATTGTGGTAGAAAATCTAAACAATGGCAGGGGAAAAGTAACCTTTGACACATGTGCTATGGACTAAAAACATGTCCTTCCCAAATTCAAATGTTGGTCCTAATCCCTAGTGTGACTGTATCTGGAGATAAGGCCTATAAAGAGGTAATTACAGTTAAATGAGGTCATAAAGGTGGGGCCCTGGTATGATGGAATTAGTGTCCTTATAGGAAGAGACCCCAGAGAGTTTGGTATCTCACTCTCATCATGCAAGCAGGAAGAAGTCATGTGAGCACACAGTGGGATGGTAGCTGCCTTCAAGCCAGGAGGAGAGGTCTCAGAATGAAACCTACTTTGCCCAGCACCTTGACCTTGGGCTAGCCAGCCTCCGGAACTGGGAGAAATAAATTACTTTAACTTAAGCCGCCCAGTTTGTGGCATTTTGTTATAACAGCCTGAGGAGACTAAGATGCCGCCAATCTTACTCCTAGGAATTTACCATATTTTATGCCATCTCATCATACAAAACACATCCACACAGTTGCACAAAGGGATCCATTGTTTCATTGTTTGCAACTACAGAATCCTGGAAATAACCTAAATGATTAGATATAAAAAATGATAGACTGCACTATTTTATTTCTGTGCAATACAGTACAATGCAGCTGTTAATAAGCTGATGAGTGATTTCCAGTGTGTGGGTGTGCATATACATGCTTAGGCTTGAAAAAGAATAGAAGATGAATAAACAAGAAACTAATAAAGTTCACTACCTACAGACTGAAACGTAAGAAGTGTATGGAAGGGATAGCGAGGAAGGAACAGTATACATATTTTCTATACATATTCTAAATGGTTTTGTCTTCTCATGGCACACTAAAGTTTTACTTAGTTTATTTTATTTATTTATTTATTTAAAGATTTTATTTATCTGAGAGAGAGAGAGAGAAAACGAGATGAGGGGGGAGGGGTAGAGGGAGAAGCAGGCTCCCTGCTGAGCAAGGAGCCCCATGAGGGAATTGATCCCAGGACTCCTGGGATCATGACCTGAGCCAAAGGCAGAAGCCTAGCCAACTGAACCACCCAGGTGTCCCTAAAGTTTTACTTAGTTTAAGAATAAACATAATCAACAGGGATGGTCACAAATATACATTCAAAAACAAACTGGAAAAAAAAAAAGTAACTGTATATCCAACTGATAACACAACTACTTGTCAAACAAAATAATGTACTCCAAGTACTTTCACAGTATAAGCTCAGGCTATGGAAAGAAAGAGTTAGAAAAACATCTTGAACTTTACTTAATATCTTTGTTTTTATCCAGTATTCCAAAACTATTTTTTGTATATGTGTGTATGTAGAATTGGATTTAGCAAATGAGTAAATACACTGCTGCTTTTTTGAGTCAGGGTTTTCATTGTGGGAAGAGGGGGATAGAACTTAGGAATGGGGGAAGGAAAGGAAGTATCCTATTGTCTTAGGCTGAAATTTGAGGTGTCAGGTTGAACTAGTGATTTGAATACATATGTGTATTTTAAGCTCTGTTTGCTAGAACCTATGATATCCCCCAAACCAATGAACACTCCTAGTTCCCAAATCTTGGTTTCTAAATACTATTACTATCAAAGTTATTCTCTTATAGGATGATTCTAGAGTTGGAGAAGGGGAAGTGGAAGGATCTGAAATATCTTGCTCTGGAAATTAAGACAGTGCTCATAAAATGATGGGGACATTTTGATAGAGGAGGCAGTTAGCTAGATATGAGCAGGGAACAAATACTTTCTGATGGATAAAAAAGGGTGGAAACCAAGTTACAAACAGCCCAAAAAGACCTCTGGGATACACATGCATTCTTCCGTCTAACTGCTGCCCACAGTAACCTATATCTTCATTGTAACATTGAGGTTCTGACCCCCTCCCTGTCAAGAACGGCTGCCATGACTGTTCCTAAAAGTAGGAACATAAGGCCAAAAAGTCCCACTTCTGACCCGTTGGAAGGAGTCCCTGAAGTGACTGAAAGTCACCTCAGTCAGAGACCTACCTAGCTATGACCCACAACCCACTTAAGGATTGAAAAACAAGACAACCCTGATTCCCTGTGCAGTTGCAACTTCTAGGCCTGCCCTCCCCTATCTTGATAGCGTACTTTCTCTTTAACCGCTATTACACTCTTGCTTACTTGAGAGTTTGGCTTTGAATTCTTTCTTGGCTGAACTCAAGATGTGAGGTCAGCAGGGAGGCAGGAAAGGGACAGGACGATGACAATTTCAAAAGTATATAGGAGCCAGACTGTAGGAAGTTCACACTGGTAAAATTAAAAAATTTTGTATCAAATAATAACATATAAAAATATATGTTATAATATATAATAAAAGTTTCTATATATTTACATCTATATATTATACCTATCTTATATATAAGTATATATTTGTTTATATATTATATATAACTATTTTATATAGAGAGAGAAAGAGCATCAACATGAGAAATATGATGTGTTATAATTCATTTTAAATTAAAATATAATCCATTAATCTGCAGTGTTACTAAGAACACACTATATACATAAATACTTAAGTGGAGGAAGGTGAAAAACTGTTCTTTACAGTAAAATGCAAAATAAGAAATACAAAAGGAATAACAGAGTGAGAAAAACACCATTTTGCAACTTCAAATACAAATCACACCTGGCTGCTAAAGATTCTGACACCAATTCCAATGTGTGGGGGTATATTTTTTCCCCACATCACCACAAAAGTCTTGGGTGTCCTATAATTCAACTCACTTCTGACACTACCCTGAAACAGCACCAGATCCCACGGGTTAAGGGCTCAGGCCCACAAGATCACCCTCCACTTCAGGTGCCAGTAGCAAGTCCAAGTTGTTACAGTGCTTCCGACCAACTGGCTATAAATCCGAGGTTCCCATGACCTCCTCCTTGGGTTCCACTGATTGGCTAGAGTGGCCCACAAGACTCAGGAACCCAGTTTACTCACTAGATTACCAGTTTATTGGTAGAGGAGACTGAAGGATATGAATCACTATCTAGATGGAAGAGCTGCATACAGAAAGGTACGTGAGAAGGAGCAGGAAGCTTCCCTGTCTTCTCTGAGGGCGCCACTCTCCAAGTGTTCACCAACTCAGAAGCTCTCTGAATCCTTTCCCTTTGGGTTTTTATGGAAACTTATTTAACAATCATTGGCCACTGGCGATTGGTTCTACTAGCTCCTCTCCCCTCCTTGGAGGTCAGGGAGGTGGAACTGAGTTTTCCAAACCTCTAATTACAGGTTTAGTTACCCTGGCAACCAGCCCCTCTGCTTCTCGCTTTCTAAAAGTCACTCGTTAACATTACAAAAGGTACCTTGGTAGCTCTCACCATTTAGGAAATGCCAAGGGTTTTAGGGTGCTGTGTGCCTGAAACAGGGACAAAGACCAAATATGTATTTCTTATTATAAATCACAGTATCCCAGTTTCATTTCCTTGTATCTTTGTGTGATTTATGCCGCTCACCGTAATTTTATTGAATGGTCTTCACCATTCCTAAACAGTTTATATTCAATGATAATGTTCCTTATTATTCCTGAGTAGTTTCTGAGACACTGAATTTTCAAATAAAGGAGAGTTTAAAGGAGATGTACCTTCCGCATTCAAATTTTGTCACACCAAACAAAACAAAACAAAAACCCAAAACCAGCATAACTTTTAGATTAAAAAATCATGCTACTTTCAACATAACTATCATACCTGTTTCCCTTATTTATATTTGTATCCCCGTTTTGTCATTTTAAAATTGAAGTATTAAATATATTTACAACAAAACCCATTTAGATGTGGTAACTGTAGAATCCTATAGTAACCACCACAATCGAGATATAGATCACATCCTTCACGCTCATAAGTTTCCTCTAGTCCTGCTCTTGTTCTCCTCCCCTCATGCCTGGCCCCAGACCACTACCGATAGGCTTTTTTTAGTGCTTTTCTGTCACTATTGTTTTGCTTTTTCTAGAGTTTCACATAAATAGAATCATGCAAAATATACCCTTTTGTAGTTGACTTCTTTGACTTAGCAGTATTACTATCTTTACAATATTGGGTCTCCCTTCCCATAAACATGATGTAGCTTACCATTTATTTAGGTCTTCTTTAATTTCTTTTTGCAATGCTTTGTAGTTTTCAGTGAACAGGTCATTCATATCTATTATTAAATATATTCATAAGTATTTTTGATGTTATTATAAATGGGGGTGTTTTAACATTTCACCTTCTATTTGCTCATTGCTAATATAGAAATAAATGACTTTTTATGTTGACTTTATATCCTATCACCTTGTTAAATTCACTTATTAATTTCAGGAATTTTTTGGTAGATCCTTTGGCTTTTCTCTACACGATCATACCATCTGAAAATAAGGACCATTTAAATTATTTCTTTCCAATAATTTTTCATCTTACTTCATTTTCTTGCCTTGTTGCACTGGCTGTAATGTTAAGTAGATTAAGTGAGAACAGATATTGTTGCCTTGTTCCTGATCTTAGATAGAAAGCATTTAGTCTTTCACAGGTGAAAATGACGCTAGTTTAAGGCTTAAATAACAAGTCCTAAATAAGGATGAGGTAGATTCTACCTGTACCTGCTTTGTTGATGTTAAACTGTAGAGATTCTAGATTCTGTTATTTTTCTCTGAATAGTGTCCTACTGTTTTTGAGACAATAAGTTTAGTATTTCTTTAAGCATTTATAAAGGAGTTTTCTTTATTTAGAGCTGATAGGTTCTAGCTGATGTGATGCATTTAATATATACAAATGTGCATTAATAATGTGGACTCTAGTGGAAAGAAACATGTGGATCATTAAAGAAAATACACCCACGGATTAACCAAGTGGTGATCCTTGAGAAAACATATTCTGGCTTGCCCTTGCTGTATACACACACACACACAAGGCATGGGTTTGTGGGAGAAAGGAGAGGACAATATTATCTTAAGTGTCATGCAAATTCAATATGGCAACAGAGTGGCGCCTGGGTGGCTCAGTCCGTTAAAGCATCTGCCTTCAGCTCAGGTCATGATCCCAGGGATGAAGCTCTGCGTCTGGCTCCCTGCTCAGCAGGGAGCCTGCTTCCCTCTCTGCCCCTCCTTCCTGCTCTGCTCTCTCTCTAGCTCTCTCTCTCTCAAATAAATAAATAAAATCTTTTTAAAAAAATATTGGCAACGGAATTTTAAAAAGCATTTTAATGTATACATACAGTTAATATATACTTATATCTACTAATTATATACAATTTGTTCTATGCATTTACATGTATATAATGTGTAAATTATAGTGTATTTGTGATATGAATTTTAGTGTATATAATTATAGTGTTTATAGTGTACATAATTTATATATTAGTACATACAAACTTTTAGAGTGTGTATGTCCTATTTAGATTAAATCAACAAAAACATGAAAAGGTAGAATGAAATACATTCTTGATTTCCTCCTTCTATAAATATTGGAGGGACTGGCACAATGTGAAGGCTCAAAAATGTGATGATTGAAAGGGGTTCCAACAGTAAAGGTGAGTAATACTTTGGGAAGCACAAGATTAAGCCTTTCTGTTTGTGTTGCCTGGTTCTTGTAGTATAATCCTATCTGCATGCTCTCTCATATGTAAATAACTAGATAAGCTCTTAAATAGATTTGAAGCAACTGTCACTCCATGAATAAATGTGATAGATGAAGAACAGGATAAAAAGGGATAAAGTGCCCAACTTTATTAAAAAAAGGAGACAGGAGAGATAAAAGAGCATGGTCTTTGCAGCCTGACCTGGCAATTTAGGACAAAAAATTTATCTAATTTTATCGCTTCTCCATGTTATATAATAACATTTAAAATACTTATCTCCTAAAGGTATGAACATGAAATAAGATCATAGTATTACCAAGTTTATATTAATAAATGATGGCTATTTTATGATTCTAAAAATAGGTAAACTAACATCACAAGAAAACAATGAAATATATTCAGAGAAGTTAGGGGTGACAGCAGATAATTTTGAAGAGGACAAAATGGAATTTGTATCTACATTAGGCTATTTAGATGGAGGCCTTGCTGAAAGCTAAAACATCCTGTATAAAGGATTTAAAGATTTCAGTTATAGTAAGAATATCCAAGACAATTTTATTATGTAGTTATATAAACAAAAACAGTAAGCAGCCATGTTATTAGTTGGGAATTTTGTTACTCATTGCTTTATTAACATGCCTTTTGCAATAATTACTTTAAAAATAAGTATAATATGATAAATACATGTGATTAATGCTTATTAGCCAAATCCCACTGTCTGTGTGCATGAAACATGTTAAAACCATTAATTTAGAGTCTAGTCCTAACGTATTATTCTAATGGCTCATGCCATCAGTCAGGTGTAAGCATGACGTATGGAAGGAACTCATATCAGTGCAACTGTATGAGGGAGAAGGGATGATCAGAAACCGGGGTGAAATCCTGCCTCTAGGAACAGATCTGGAATAACTGATCCAGATTCAGAAGCACAGTAAAAGAAGAGCAGAGCCAGGCAGGTTAGCACACAGGGACCTGTGATACACCAAGTAGGTAAGCAGGCTTTAGTAGGCAATCTGGGTGACAGTCGAACATTTGAGAGTTTTGTGACTGATAAATGTCTTACATGGATTTTCCCACCAGTATCTACCAATGGAGAGTTGGAGGTCAGGAGTGAATAGAAAGCAAATTTAAATCAGAATCCAAATCACAGAGAAGGAAGATGACAGGTGTTAGTGACCATTCTGGATTCCATCTAAAGAGGCTATGGTGGATGACAAAAAGGAAAGCCATAGGTACTCAAGGAGGGTATTTTGGTATTTCTAGGAGGATTGGATGTCCGGTGAAATGTGGTTAGAGATAGACATATGATAACAAGGTGGTTGGGGCCAAAAGAAGGTTGAATATAGGAACTGCTAAAACTAGGAGTAGACACACATTAATTTTCTCTAGGCCAAGGTGTGGACCATTTTTATTAGGGTGGGTCCTGTATTCATGGTTAAGTGTGTTAACACTTTTAGTAGAAATTCACGATTTTTATGCATCAGGAACATGCTCTGTTAAAATTATACACTCCAGTCTGTAGACTAGCTATGTAATAGACACACCACCTTTATTGCCCCATTATATTTTTCAAAATGACAGAAGAGTAGTGTCCTCAACCCAATAGAAATAATTTAATTCATTCCAATTTATGGATAAAGAGACAGAGAAAATTTAGTAGTTTTCCAGAAGTATTTGTAGAGGAAAAAACACATTCTCACATTGATTCCCATTTATTAACAACAGAATACTGCCCTAACTAATGAGGAATTCTTTAGAATTACTATGTATATATATATATATATATATAGTATATATATATATATATATATATACACATTTAAAAGCTAAATGTATGTCATTTACATGTATTTTAGTTTGTTACTCTTTTTTTTAAGATTTTATTCATTCATTTATTTAGAATAGAGAGAGAGAGAGTGTGAGCAGGGGGAGGGGCCGAGGGAGAGGGACAAGTAGACTCTGCGCTGAGTTCAGAGCCTGACAGTGGGGCTCGATCTTAGGCGCCCAAGATCATGACCTGAGCCAAAATCAAGAGTCAGATGCTTAAACAACTGAGCTGCCCAGGCGCCCCGAGTTTGTTACTCTGAAGGAACACATCAAACTGATGGATCGCAGCTGAGTAATTCAGGGCTAGACTTCAAGGGTAGAAACTGTTTCACATTGATGAGGTATATAGGATTTTTTTAGATTTTATAAAGAGCAGCAGGTAAGCTTTCATTCATCTGATGACAAAACAAGACAAGGAGATATATTTTGGTACTCTAACTTTGCATAAAGTATGTGATCAACTGCTTTCAGTGGAACACATCATTTAAAAGTGATTACAATCACAGCTGCTACAATGATGAAGGGGGTTCCATTAAGAGTTCTTTTTCAGGTATATAGCATGTTGTGACATTTTGTGGAATAGGTTTTTACTCGCTTTTTCATCTTAAAAATTTAGATTACTCATCTATATCCCATTATACCATTGAAGCTGGAGATTTATATCTTAGAGCAATGTATATATTTTGTGGCAACAGGCTAGAGAGTGACAGCAGGCTAGTACATACTTTTATGGAAATGGTAACACAGGAATGGACTGCAAAGCAAATCTCAATCATATGCAAAAAGCAATCTTAGTAAGCTTGCAAACAAGACAAAACTACAAATTCTGCCATTATGTATAAAAGTAGCAGAACATGATAGAAATCATAGCTATGTTTGATGGTTGCAATTTTTTCTTAAATCTAGATAAACATGAAAAACACCTTAACCTTGATTTTATCCATTTTTTTCATAAATTTTAAGTGCAGAAACAGAAGGTGGTCAAGAATAAAATGTTCCAGTGGAGATTAAAATAAAACAACCCTTGTGCACATACTGGCAGAAATAATAATATTCAGATAATTTTATGAAAGTGATCTATTTAAGTTCCATTCTGAACTGTTGATTTTGAAAAATAACACACAGTAAATATGTATTATGAGTTCTATTTCTATTTAGTTTAGGTGGGTTTCTGTAGCCTATATATAAAAGAGATGAAATGGTTCTACAGTAAAAATTCAAGTGTGGGAGAGCCAGAGGAAGTTCCGAATAGTGGAATTAAGTTATGAGTTATGCTTACTATGGGTATACACTTTGTGGATAGAGTAAACCTGGAAGCACTCTTCGGTTATAAAGGCAGATTTATATAAAATTCATCCATTGCCTCAACAGTGATCAGCCAGCCACAGCAATGACAAAAGAGAAATGGCAGATGTAGCAGAAATTCAGTTCTAAAGTAGTAATAATAGTTGACAATTATTAAATACTTGTAATGTTTCAGGCATGGCTCTTCCACATAGCACTTTACATACATTAATGTTCACATTAACCTCATGAGCTGGATACTATTTTTTTGAAGATTTATTTATTTCTTTTAGATACAGAGAGAGAGATAGCACAAGTTGGAGGGGCAGGAGAGAGACTCTCAAGCAGCACAGAGCCCCACACAAGGCTCCATCTTAAGCCCTGAGATCAGGACCAGAGCTGAAATCAAGAGTGGGACGCTTAACCACTGTACCACCTAGGCTCCCCTGGATACAACTTTTTAAAACACATCTCCAAAGGCAAGGGAAACAAAAGCGAAAATGAACTTTTGGGACTTCATCAAGATAAAAAGCTTCTGCACAGCAAAGGAAACAGTCAACAAAACAGAGACAACCCACGGGATGGGAGAAGATATTTGCAAATGACACTACAGTTAAAGGGTTGGTATCCAAGATTTATAAAGAACTTCTCAAACTCAACACCCAAAAAACAAATAATCAAGTCAAAAAATGGGCAGAAGACATGAACAGACACTTCTCCAAAGAAGATATATAAATGGCTAACAGACACATGAAAAAATGTTCAACATCATTAGCCATCAGGGAAATTCAAATCAAAACCACATCGAGACACCACCTTACACCAGTTAGAATGGCAAAAATTGACAAGACAAGAAACAACAAATGTTGGAGAGGTTGTGGAGAAAGGGGAACCCTCTTACACTGTTGGTGGGAATGCAAGTTGGTACAGCCACTTTGGAAAACAGTGTGGAGGTTCCTCAAAAATTTAAAAGTAGAGCTACCCTATGACCCAGCAATTGCACTGCAGGGTATTTACCCCAAAGATACAAATGTAGTGAAAAGAAGGGGCACATGCACCTCAATGTTCATAGCAGCGATGTCCACAATAGCCAAACTGTGGAAGGAGCTGAGATGCCCTTCAACAGACAAATGGATAAAGAAGATGTGGTCCATATATACAATGGAATATTACTCAGCCATCAGAAAGGATGAATTCCCAACATTTGCATCAACATGGATGGAACTGGAGGAGATTATGCTAAGTGAAATAAGTC